>NC_081317.1:49622210-49925240 GCF_026419965.1 Kogia breviceps | reverse complement strand
CTCTAGCTTACAGTTTATATGTATATATGTAGTTACCCAAGTATTTATGTATGTGTGTGTGTGTGTGTGTGTGTGTGTGTGTATGTGTACATATATAGTTACTCAAGTGTTGTGTTTACTTAAACAGAAATAGTCATCATCCATAAATTCTTGTTGGTTAATTACTTACTGATTGCATTTACTAGCTCAAAGTAAAACACTGTTGTGCATTGTGTCTTTCATACTAAAGTATAGGTTGTAACCAAGTCCTATGGTGATGAGGAATACATTCCTTGATGAGTCAAAATATTAATTCAAACACCAATAATTCATACTTCATATAGGCATTTGCTTACTCATAACCTAGCTAAAAATCAATCTGAAATTTCATATTTTTAGAGGAATATTCATCCAAAGGGGACAGTTTTATACTTTTATAATTTACATATATACAAATGATGCAGTTTAGTCTGTTATAAAGTATTGTCAGTCTCATATCAGTTGACTTAAATAATGAACCTATAATATTTTAAATATAATAAATTCAGGTTCTTCAATGACAAACTATACTTTTCCCAAGTTTGCATTTATTTGTGAGGCTTCTTATATTTTGATAAAAAAACATTTGTTGCAAACCCATTACATCTTTTAAAACATGGTTAAAATACTTTGAGAAATCTAGAAATAGCTCAAAAATAATTAACATATTCTATAAATAGTGAATATATTTGAAAATTTTGAAAATGTCTTCCTTTGGAATTTAGAAATAATTGTTAAGAAATTGGCAGAGACTAAGTCTCACATAACCACATAGAAGTTACCAAAGATTGTATTCCACTGGCTTTTTTGATTCAAATAGAGTTCCTCAGGCATTTCCGTTAAGAATCATAAATAAATCTTATCTTTATTCAACTCTTTTTAATCTTTATATGAAAAATAAGGAAAAAGAATAAATGGAACCATGTTTGAAAACTTTTCTTGGGTTGTGAAATATAACACATTTATAGAAAAATGCTTCCCCTATAGTACAGTTTAATGAGTTGTCACTAAGTGAACAGCCAGATAAACTCTAGGTCAGGAAATAAAAACATTTTCAGAGTCTATAAACCTCCATTGTGCCTCTTCTCATCTATATCTATTGCTGCCTTGAAGACACTCTCTATACTGACTTTCGTGCCAATAAGTTACTTGCTTTCCCTCAAAGTTTTACCACCAAAGTATATATCTATAAACACTGTATTTATTATGGTTTTGTCTAGTTTGAAAAATATTATAAATGGAAACATAATGTATTTTCTTGGCCTGGTTTCTTTCACACAACAATATTTTTGATATTCCTATATGTTGTTTTAAGTTACTGCAATTCACTTTTATTATAATACTATTCCATTGTACCAGTATGCTATAATGTCTTTATTTTAATATTGATGGACATTAGGTTGTTTGTATTTTGGAACTATCACAAATAATGCTGCTAAGAACATTTTTATTATGTCTCTTGGTATACACATGCATATTTTTTTCTCGGGTACTATATTTGGGGGAGTAGAATTGGTAGATCAGAAAGTGTGTGTTTATCCAGCTTAAGTAGTTTGATGCTAAACTGTCTTTTTAAACCAAGTTAAGAAACCTGATTTTCAGAATGATTGTACTAATTCAAACATTCCATACTTTAGCTGAAACAAATAATACAAACTCCTCAGTTCCAAAGTTGTCCTGCCTAACATGACTAAGACACACACACATTCACTTCATTCCCAAAAGGAGGCATTTGAGAGTAACTCCCAGAAATTACTTCCAAATTTGATATCGTAGGATGACTTTTCTCAAAGTCCATGATTTCCAAGTGATATGATTATTCCTCCAGTTCTTCCAAAATCTACTCCAGACAGAGGTCCCACCATCTCAAATGTAACATGCTGACTAGTTATAGTTATGCTTTGTAGTTGTTAAATGATAGGAGGAAAAAAATAAATTCATCTTTTTGTTTTGCTTAGCATGTCCTGTAAAATTCTATCTAGTCTTGTAAATTGGGCTCCTTGATTGTCACTTCATTGCCAGCCAATTGTGGCAGAGATTTGAACTATTTTCATCATCAAAGAATATGGTGCTAGAGGAATACATAGTCATTTCAATAAGAAGTATGTGGTCAAAGTAAAATAGGCAAATTGGGAGGTGTAATAAGATAAGAATTATGTGTCCATTTTATTTGGCAGGTTGAAGGATATTTTTGAATTTATGGCAAATAATGTTAAGAATGCAGGAAATACAAGACAGATTGTAGTAGAGTGAGGAGTAGGGGGGTGCAGGGCTCAGTAAGGAAACGGAGATAGGATATCACTGCTTAGGGAGTTGACTTGGGCCTTTGTCGGCCCACTGACCTATGGGGCTAGAAATGTCGTTCAGAATACTATGTTAAAGGAATAAACTGGTGTGACAGTTCTGAATCGTTAAGGCTAAAGTCAAGTGGGGCTGGTCATAGGCAGTGTTGAAAAGAGCAAGGTTGTTGAAGTTAGGGGATTGGCATCGTCCTTAAATAGAGACACAGCTTACTTTGATGCTTCTAAAGTTCTTTGCACTTGTTTTATAATCTTAAGTCTTCAATATTAAAAATAATTAGCTTGTCTAATTCTATCTAAATACTCAGTTAAAATCATTATAAAAATCTCTTAAATGTATCATAATTCAAAGTAGAATAGCTAGAATCTCTTGCCCCAGGAATGGACTATTTACCTAAGGCACAGTTGTCTCATCACCCTTAGGGAAGATATGAACTAGAGAGCACAGCTGGATATCCAGCAGACAGCTTTACCTAAACTGAGGTTTCTTGGGGTAAGAAAGCCAAAATGTCACCTGATATCTTGAGCTTGATCTTCCTAGTGTAGTGAATGTGTTTCTTTGTAATGTTGTGAATTTCAAAGTCAGTAAATCAAGTATATGTCTGAGATTGCTTTCAAAAGTTTGAATGACTTACCCTCAGAGTTTTTAAACACTTCCTTTTCTCCTAACTCCTATTGTGGTCAGTTCAGTTTGACACTGGAAGCCAAGTAAAGTGTTTAGTGTATGATTGCCTAGATTCTCATGGACTTTTTCAACACTGTCTTTAGAGTGGTTATTTTTTAATAATTGGTTATCAATAAATTTGTTTTCATCAACCAATTTTCAATAAATTAGTTCCCCAACCTTTTATTTAATAAAGTTTTAAACCTAAAGAAAAGTTGAGGAACTAATTTATAACTGCCTTTTTAAAAAAAAATCCAGAGTCTAGTCAAGGTTTACATATTGCTTCAGATTGTTTGGTCTCTTTAGTGTCTTTTAATCAAGAAGGTTCTTCTTGCCTCTTTGTTGGTTTTTCATGATCTTTACTATTTTGAGGAGTCTGGACTAGTTGACTTGTAAAATGTTCTGATTTTGCTTTTGTTTTTTTGTTTGGTTTTATTTTCTACTTAGGTTTTTTTCCTCTGTAAGAATGCTACATGAGTCATACTGTATAGTTCTGGTTGCTTCTTAGCAGTAGGTAATGTTAGACTCAATATTGGGGATGATAAGTTAGGCCACTTGGTTGGGGCTGGTAACTGCAAAATCTCCTTGTTCGTATCATTTTGAAAAATGTGAGTATTTTTTTCCAGCTCCCTGCCTCCTCCATAATGGTTCATAAGTTGGTTTTATATCTTTTGACAATGATATTTTAAAGCAGTTATTATACTAGTGGTTGCAATGTGGTGATTTTAAAATTATTTCTTCTGCTTAATTATCTGGAAATCTCCAATATGCAAATATTTCCATTTTTTCTCTCCCCTCTTTTTCCCCCCGAATTATTTATACAGGACATAGCTAGGGATTACCAGATTTTAAAAAAATGCACTGAAGGCAGAAGATTTCTCTTGCACTTGTTTTTCTTTTCTGAATAATTTCTCTTCACCAAGTTTTCTCATTATATCCCTACCAATCTTGACCCAGTGCCTTCATATCTTCTTTTATTCTTTCCTGAATATTGCAGTGCTTAAAGTTTACTATTAGCTACTTTGGAACTTCAAACAGATTACTTGCTACCGTTGGATGTAGGTTTTTCAGAAAATCATGATAATTACACATAGGGTTGTGAGAATTTCACAAAATAACATAATTTCTTTCATTTAAAACAGTCTGGTATATTGTTGAATTTTAATAAATTGTCATTATTATCATAAGCAAATTGAAAACTCCGGGTAGGATTAGGCATCAGTTTCCTTCCTGCTTTACATTTTCCACTATACTTGTGTTTTAGGAATTTTTATGGTTATTTAGCTAATGTTACTTATTTATAAGTTAATTATATTTAAATAATAACCTCATTATTTAGCAAAGCATAAAATGGATAAACTAATGTTTCAAAACACATAATTATTGAATAGAAGAAAATGACCATGTAAAATAAACTCACATAAAAGTTGTACCTTTATGAGGCTTTTTGGACATTGTTTTTAATTGTTACTGTTGCCTCTACCTTACTTAGAATATTAACAATATGGTAGTTTAACTGTCAGACATGGCAATTAATATCTATTGTGGTTTAAAGGTGATAATTAATCACACATGTTTGGAACAGAGATGGACAGAGGTATCGGAACAATGGAGATAAAAATATGGATGCTATTATTCACACTGTTAAATCAGATTGCCCTATGTTCAAATGTACTCCTTTCGACACCCCCACTGAGAGTGTACATTGGAATAATCTATCTAAGAAAGAGTATAAGGCTTCCAAACATTAACCTGTTCAGACAAAAGCAGGATTTTAACTCATATTTTTGAGCTTTAAGAGCATTGGCAGAAAAAGTAAACCATAGAAATGTCTCTAGGAAAGCAGGTCCTGGGGGCCTGAGGGAGAGCAGGATCAGGATGAAAATGGAGAATGTCAAGCAGAGCAGCCCAAAGAGAACGAGTAAAGCCAAATATGCCCTGTGCCTTTTTTCTCTTCTCAGAGGAGCACATGGGAGAGAGACAATAGAAGAGGGATAAGTATGCCCAGGGAGGAGAGAGCTTGCAAAACAGAGTTAAGAGAGTTAGGGTTATTGGTTCCAAGCCTATTGAAAAAATCCAGATAAGAATTGGTAGGTGGCTGCAGTGCAGTTAAGAAATGGTCAGATTTGGGATAGACTTTAAACTTTAAGTCATTAGGAATCGCTGATGGTTTGGGTACAGAATAAGAGAGAGTCTGGGACAACTCTAAGGTTTTGGGCTCAACCCTCTCTGGAATTTTCTTCAGTCTCACAGTGTGCTGAACTTTGTTTCTTTGTACAGATTAAAATGTAATTCAGAGGGTCTCATTATTTTAAATTAGTTTCTAATTTTGTCAAAGCCATACAGGTACTTATTTTTTTAATTAAAATGATATTAGATGAATTTGTGTCAAAAAGGTCAGTCATCAGCATTTTGTCTTTTTATCCTCCAGAATTACTCCCCAGATGATATCACATTTCCAACTCTTTTTTTGTTGTTTTCTTTTTTTTGGGTAGAATTTACTTATATATTTTTTAAATAATGGGATTATATTTCAGTTTCTTTATTTACTAATTTTAGTAATTATTGATTCCCTGTTACCATAGATGAAGATTTAGCTCTCAACCCACACTCAAATCTCTGCTCTACCGTCTCTTGTCTTTTTGATCTAAATAACTCTAAATTTGTTAGTAGATAAACAGAATCTATTCTCATTGTGATAACTGTAAATACAGTTCACTTCCAAATGATGTGGTATGATTTGAAGGCCTTTTCTCCCCCATTACCTCCCTTCATCCCTCACACACTGTAATCAATAATTGCTTCATTTACATGAGTCTTCTATATATATATATATATAAATGAGTATTTTTCTCCAAATGCATCAATCTCTCTGTCAGTCTACTAGATTTACTCTTCCTGGATGTGTTTTGCCCAAGTGTTTCCAGTATGTATTGGTTGGAGTCTAGGTCTGATGTAGAGATGTTATTTGTGCATCTCTCTCCTCTCTCGTATCTTGTATTCTCCCCTTTCTGAATCCTGCCTCTTCTTTATGTTTGCCAAAGCCTTCTTTTAGCATAGTGTTTCTCAGTCTTTAGTGTGTCTCAGAATCACACAAGGGTATTTTTAAAACACACATTGCTAGGTTACACCCCCAGCGTTTCTGATTCCTTATTTCTGGAGTGGGAAGAGTGAATTTTCTTTTTTAGCCAGTTCCCACGTGATGCTTCTGATTCTGGAACTACCATTGAAAACCAGTATTCTAGAATAGAAAGAACAAATTTTTGAGAGCTTTCATATCTTCCTATTTCAGTTGGTAAGATAAAGTACACTATTGTCTACAGTGCTTCATACCTCCCTGTACATGACCCTTTTGTTGTGTGACTTTGCAGTCCCTGTCATTAGAAGCAGAGTTTATTTCTCTGTGTCACTAATGCAGGGCTTGGTCATGTGCCTTGCTTTGGCCAATTGTGTTTTAGCAGATATGACTCAAGCAAAGGATTTAAACTTGCTTGTAGAGTGAACTTCTCTTGTGTATCCTTGAGAAAAACATGACTTGGTTGGCCTTATCCTTTCAAATGTGAGAGACATGTGAGACAACCCCAGCTGAGCCTAGCTTAGAGGAACTTAACCCTAGACAATCTGCAGAAGCATGGGTGAAAAATAAATATTTGTTTCTGTAAGCCACTGAATTATGACATAGCTTGTAATGGGGCATTATTGTGGAAATAGCTGAAAAATACAGAATGTGTTAAAAATATTTTTTCCTAGAATGTTCATTTGTTTGAGAGCGTACATTTTTTTCCTCCTCTGTGGAACACTTCAGAAACTTCTCTAAACTCAAGGATTTGAAATTTCACAATGATGGACATTCTTAGGAATCTTTTCTCATTTATGGTGTTGAGTTCATGAGAGACCCTTTTGTTCTGGAGATATAAATTCTTTATTTCTAGGAATTTTCTTACATTATTATTTTTTGTCTTGTGTAATTACCCCTTTCTGTTTTGTTTATTTGCTCTTTTTAGAACTCCTGTCATTTAAATGTTACACTTTCTCGATTGATTCATCTTTTCTCCTTTTATTTTTTTAATATCTTTTTTGGAGTATAATTGCTTTACAGAGGTGTGTTAGTTTCTGCTTTATATAACAAAGTGAATCAGTTATACATATACATATGTCCCCATATCTCTTCCCTCTTGCATCTCCCTCCCTCCCACCCTCTCTATCCCACCCCTCTAGGTGGTCACAAAGCACTGAGC
This sequence comes from Kogia breviceps, assembly GCF_026419965.1. Lineage (NCBI taxonomy): Eukaryota > Metazoa > Chordata > Mammalia > Artiodactyla > Physeteridae > Kogia > Kogia breviceps. The sequence continues at coordinate 49,918,020 of NC_081317.1, read as the reverse complement.
TGATCTCGCTGTGCTATGCGGCTACTTCCCACTAGCTATCTATTTTACATTTGATAGTGTATATATGTCCATGGCACTCTCTCACTTTGTCCCAGCTTACCCTTCCCCCTCCCCATATCCTCAAGTCCATTCTCTGGTAGGTCTACGTCTTTATTCCCGTCTTGTCCCTAGGTTCTTCATAACCATTTGTTTTTTAGATTCCATATATATGGGTTAGCATACAATATTTGTTTTTATCTTTCTGACTTACTTCACTCTGTATGACAGACTCTAGGTCCATCCACCTCACTACAAATAACTCAATTTTGTTTCTTTTTATAGCTGAGTAATATTCCATTATGTATATGTGCCACATCTTCTTTATCGATTCATCTGTCGATGGATCGATGGACACTTAGGTTGCTTCCATGTCTTGGCTATTGTAAATAGTGCTCCAATGAACGTTGTGCTACATGACTCTTTTTGAATTATGGTTTTCTCAGGGTATATGCCCAGTAGTGGGATTGCTGGGTGATATGGTAGTTCTATTTTAGTTTTTGAAGGAAACTCCATACTGTTCTCCATAGTGGCTGTATCAGTTTACAGTTCCACCAACAGTGCAAGAGAGTTCCCTTTTCTCCACACCCTCTCCAGCATTTATTGTTTCTAGATTTTTTTGATGATGGCCATTCTGACTGGTGTGAGATGATACCTCATTGTAGTTTTGATTTGCATTTCTCTAACGATTAATGATGTTGAGCGTCCTTTCATGTGTTTGTTTATCTCTGGAACATTTTCTTTACTTTATCTTCTAAACATGCCACTAATATTTAAAAAAATTGTCAGCTTTATCTTTAATTTTTCCAGTACTCCTTCTTATTTGAATGTTTCTTATAAATCAAGTCATGTTTTTGAGTTTCATTTTCATCTCTTCTTCTGAGGACAATGAGGATCTATCTGTGAATTTTTATTCTTTGTGTTATGCGTTTTTTATTCAGTTTGTTGTTTTGTTTATTTGGGGGTCTTTTCTTTCATGCTGGGTATTTTACCGATGGAAGCTCTGTTTGGACGAGATGGATCTTTGTGATGGTGGAGCTTTTCGGTAGAATGGAAAGGTTTTGTGTCATCTTTTTTATTGAGGACACTCAAAGTCTGTGTAAGTCTTTTTATTTTTTGTTTCCCATGTGCCATTTAGTTTCGTGTCCAATAATCTTTCAGTCCACTTTCTGGGTGTGTGTTGGTTAGATTGGTGAGATTGATCAGGTATTAGGGAGGGGGAATTATGCCTGGCTGCCAGGATTCTGGTAGGTTAGGGAAAGAGAAACTAGCATTCTGCAGTTCACAATGTAGCTGTACAGTTTATCTCTGTTTTTGGCCCTGCTCCTGAAATCTGTCCTTAACTGGGCCGATGACCATGAGTCCAGAGACTCCAGCTCATTTCCTCCAAGAGGAGAGGCAGGCCCTTGGATTCTCTTGTCCCATAGACATTTATATTATTATTTCTTTTACTTTTTAAAAGCCAGTTATCACTTCTCCTCTTGCTTTCTGCTAACAAGTGGATATAGATTGTCTGCTGTTTTCTATTCTCTTATTTTCTGTCTTCTGGTTTATAATAATTTACCATCACTTTGGTGGAGCCTGGGACAAGTTATGAGATAAATTCATGTAGACATTCAACCATGTTTTACTAACTATAATTTGTTAACTCTGTTAAGTAGAGTGTAACATCCAGGAAAGGAGAATGTATGGCTGTCTTAATCACAGTTCCATACTCATGGTCTAGCACAGCTCCAGGCACATAATTAGTACTCATTAAATATGTGTTGACTAAATCTATGAATGAATTCTTCAAAATGCAATACCCATGCAATATTTAGATGTCTGTTTGAGTCCCTGTGTTTCTAGCCTAAAAGATAAAAATGTAGAGGTATAGTGGGAAGCAGGCCCGGCTCTTCTGTTTATCTGGCAAAGTGGCACAGACAGATGGACAGTTGTTATTTACCAATTCAGTTCCATTAGCCTTACCCTGAGTCGACTTACCAGATTTGGCAGGCTGTTTACACTGAAGTCTTTCCAAGGAATACTTCTTTATCTACTTCTAGGGTATATAGATCACATTTCTGTGCCACTAGTTAAGTATTTTGGAGTAATTATTTTTCTCTATCCTGAAGATATGGGAAGTCAAAAAAGTATTTTTATTTCTGTGACTCTTAAATGTGTTGTGGTGAATTAAGAAGTCACCCTTCATATACCCTGGTAGAAGATAGCCATCTTTTATTTGAACAAATCTGCTATCAGGTAACTCTGTATAATTGCATTCTTGAAAAAAGATGATTGTGAAATACTTCATAAAAAATGCAGAAAGCAGAACAGGTCTGAATATTCCTTTTGTCTTTCTTGTGAGATTAGAATTTCTCAGCATCCGTAGTCTGGCACTTTTACGAGAACATTGGCATGATGAATGTGTGCTTCTCAGACAAGTTAAGTTAGATTACTTTATTCTCTATTTTTAAGAACTTCTGAATCTTGATTTGATTTAGGTCTTTTGAATAATGTCCATATAACCCAGCATGACTTATAAAATCTGCCTTTATAGGTATGTGCTTATTAGTATACGTTCAGTATGTCAAAACAGTTATAAGAGCAGGCAAATATTCTAAGTATTTCCCTCCAGGGAAGATGACCAGTTTGGGAGTAAAAGTAAATAAACATGTATAAATATTATACATGTTACAAATGAAAATACTTCAGGAGTAGAAAATTTATTGGCATGTGTGTAATAAATTGGTACACTGTTACATAAACCTACGTTTTCTTATTGCCTGAAAAATCCCAAAGTTCCCTCTCTCTTACCATCTTTGTACTCCAATTTGAAATTGAATCCTTATAAAGGAAACAGAATAAAGCAGTGCCAAAGCCACAGTGTGTCTATTTTACTTCTAAATATTCAACTTAGGTACACAGATGTAGGTGACATACTCTATAGATAGCCCATTAGCTTTTGCTGTATTCTTGGGACCAAATTAGTATTGCTACCATCCTGTGACTATGACCATTCTTAATGACTCTTGCAATGCTTACGGATAAAACTAATTCTCAATTATCACTCTGGTAATTGAGGCTGCATTTTTAGCATAAGTGAAAACCATGGGAGGCCCAAAACTTCATTGTGGCAGAGAACCCCAAAGCCTCCTCACTCTGTCCTTTCTCTTATAACTTCACCTTCATTTTATTCCAAAACCTTGTTCTGATTTAAGCAGATTGCTCTGTGCCTGGAATAGATCCATGAATATACACTAATTTACCACCATCTTCCATCCTTTTTTTTTTCATTCTGAGCTATCAGCCTCTTTTTTCCTTTTTGCTTCCCAGTATACAAGCTTTGTTCACACTCCTTCTACCCCTGCTTTTTCTTATATTATTCCTAACAGAGACCCGTTCAGAATGGTAGATATCAGGGATCCATTTGTGTTTAATTTGTACTCGGTAAATAGACTAAGTCCTGTAAAGGCAGGATGTTTGTCCTAATAAATGGTGTATCTCCAGAGCCTAGCACAGTATATAGCACATAGTAGGCATTTGGTACATATTTGTCAGGTGAATAAATGTAACTGTTTATGATTTAATTACATTTTGAACTTCCAGATAACAAGGGCTATTTCTTTAGTCCAACCCCTAAGGGGTGTGTTTAAGAATTGCACCAGGAACTGACTCTCGGTGCGTCATGAGAGGAAATAATTTGCTATGATTATTGTTGCCTTTAACAGCAGTAACCGCAAAAATGCTTGTTAATGCTTAATTGCCCATGGAGATATATGTGGTATTGTATGAAGAGATGAAAAAGCACAAAATTTAATGGGCTTGACAAACCCCTGTGTTGTAGACTCAGACAGGCTAGACCAGAAAAAAGGCAGAATTTCAGCCATTTTGATGTAAAAATTAAGAAAAATAAAAATTTCCATTTTTGTACCACAAAATGCTTTCACTTTTAAAAATATTTTACTTAAAAGTTTAGAACAATTTTTATGTAGTTGTCCAACTACTAACAAAAGGATAGAAAAACCCAGTATATACACAAATGGTTTAGCAAATTTAATGCCAATGAAAGTATTCTTGCTATAGTGCTATAATTTTTAGAAATCTCTCTATATAAATAATAACCATTAGTAAATTAGTAATTAAAAGCCTCTTGATTATCCAAGATGATTAATAGTTTAAGAACGTCTCTTCTTACTGATTGAGGGAAAGAAATGTTACACATGTCATTACCATGTATTTGGGAAATTCAAGCCTTTAAACTCTAAGTAACAATAATGCCCTTAATAAAACAAGGAGAGACATCTGTGTTTTCTTTTTTAAAATATTATTGTAATTGACAATATGTGTGCTGACATCATCCTAATTATTTGAATTTGCTAATAATTGTCCTCCACAAAATAGTAGCACAAGTTCAGCCTTAAGATGCATATGTTTTGATAATGTTAAGATTAGCTGATTAATATTGATGGCAGCTAAGGCCAGTGGCTAATGTCTGACATCTGTTTGGGAAATCAGTGTTCCAATTCAGGAAGCTGGCATTTCTTTCGGGGTTGGAATGAAGGGTTATTGTGTAAGGAATTATGATGAGGGTTTTGTGTATGGTTAAGGTTAGGAGTAGGGACATGATCTATTTCATTTCTGTTCATCTCAGTGTATTTCTGGTGTCAAGCTGCTTGCTCTATTCTGTGTTAACAGAGAGGTCTTCCCCTCTGTCCCCTTGTGGCACATTCACTGTGGCACATTATTTCACTTGCTCCTTCTATGTTAATGGACTGATGTATCTCTTTTTCTTTTCCTCTGTTTGTTCTTACCTTGTCCTTAAATGATCTTTTCATTTGGGACAGAGGCATTTCTTTTTGTTCCAGTTTTTTTTTTTTTTTTTTTTTTTTTTTTTTAGTTTTGGGAGGAAAAGGTTAAAAAATACAGATTTGTCCCAAAACTGTTTGGAATTTTTATGAATCAATCCTAAAAACAAAGCAAAACAAAATGTCATAAAGTTTTTTACATTACTCTGACATAGAGACTATTTATTTCTCTTTCTCTAGTGGACTTCAGTTGGCTTCAAGTTTTAACTAGTATGTAGAAGAAGTAAAAAGTAGAGTTTGCACACAGTTTATACAAAGAGAGGAATGAAAGCTTCGTAACCTACTTACTGTAACAAAAGGGGCAATAGTGAAATAGCCGCAAAGATTCAGAAAGCGGATCAACTGGAAAAGCAAAGGATACTGAGACCTTTCAGTGTGGTGAACAAAAGCACAATCAAAATCCCTTTTCTTTTTATTTCCACTTTGCTTCAACTGAAAAATCAAGTAGAAAGTCACCAAAGTCTTGAAAATTCAGGAAATTTTTTTCAAAAACATTTGAGGTTCTTACTATATTACACACTTTGCTTACTTGACGTTTGTAATGAAGTCTCTGAAGCCATTGTGTCAATGTGATCATGACATTCCATGCAGTAAAGCAGGAAAATGGAACTTTAACACAGTCTTAGAAAATTGTTTTCAAAAACGATTTTTTTTAACAATATGGTTTTGTGATTTAAGATATTACTTAACACCAAAAAATATTTATTGAACATCTCCTGTAGGGGAAAGCAAAACTAAATCAGAAGAAAATTGAAATTAGGTAATGAGCATTCCATATTAATTGTACACTGGGGCTAGGAGAACTGGTGTTTTCTATTATAATCTGTTCAGAACATTATGTATTACTTTTGACAAAAGGATTTTTTTTTATTTCAAAAAATATCCCAGTTTGCAAACTTCTAGCTTGGTCAAGGTGCTACTTAAACTTTTTGTGCTTAAGAGTCCACATCTTTAATATTATGTTCAGTATTTTCGTTGGAAGCATCTTTGCCATAGAAATTTTTGCCACAAACATTTTTGCCACATAACTAATCAATCTTAGGGCAATTTTGCTGTTAAAAAATAATGGAAAATGAAAGAGAGACATTAAAAAGACATAATGAAATGTGGAAAATGAATAAAAACTATATTGTGAAACACAAAATATTTGAATACATTAAAAATGTTACATAATCATGGCAGTACTAGGCAAACAACTGATTCTATTGATCTTTCGTGGGTTGTACCTAAGTACTTGTCTTCTAGGTCTTTTGTTCTTAACATCCTATAACTTTATATATTTTTTTGCTTGTTGATTCATCTTCTTGTTCAACATTGTACTTTTTCTATTTCACTAAAATTACTTCCTTCATTAAGAGAGGTATCAGTTTCCAAATACTAAGACGCATGTTTGTAACTGAGCTTTGTATTGTGTCATGAAGGCCTCTACGTTGTTGTTTGTTTTTGGCATATTATCACATGTCACATGTTCCAAAGTTCTGTAGGAAATGTGAGTTCAACTGTGTACCTTCAAGACCCTGGAGACCTCTTCCTCCTCCAGTGTAGTGTGTTTCAAAATGAGAAACTAACTCTTGGAGCAAATCATCACCACCTGTCAGCTCAATAAAGCCATCAATACCATTGCTAACTGGAGGAAATGCTAACTCATTTCAACTGGTTGAAATCAAACTGTCGACCAGTTATTTTATCTTTCACAGCAAAATTGCCTTACATTCAATTAGTTACATGGCAAACATGTTTGTGGCAAAAACCCTGTGTCAAAGTTGTCTACAGCAAAGATGCTATGGCTAAAGTACCTAGAACCTCTTACAATGGGTATGGTAATAGGGATATTGTGATAGTTAATGTAGTAATTCATGTAACGCATTTAGACATACCTGATAGTAAGTGCACAATAAATGTTGTTTAATATTAGTAGAATCATAATATTTTCTAACATGACACCCACCTAGCATTGGGCCTTTTCTTAGAATATGCTCAGTAAATTAACTAATGAATAAAGAAACTGTCCATAGCATTTTCATAAGAATAAGATTCAAGGAAATTATAGAAATTTAGAATTAGAAGTTAATTAGTGTACCTAATAAGGCAGTTCTTTAACTTGTACAGATGGATTGATATTCTTTTACTGCAAAATATTTTCCTTAAAATAAGAGGAAATGTGAATACATTTAACTTTTGCTCCTTGGTACTAAGCTCTGAAGCTTCACAGAGTTGGTCTACACTTTCTGTCATACAATAACACTAAACGTTAGCTTTCAGGAATTATAAGAGTCTTATATAGACTACTTTCTGGGTAAAACATTCATTTGTTCTCAATTGACTTGATTTTCTCAAGAACTCATTATTCAGTCATTCTGATTTGTAAAGGTATCCCTGTATATATTACAGGCAGAACAAAATAAAGATTCCAGAAAGATCTGGCTTGTGCCTAGTAGGATTATTAATAACTGTTCTTACATTACTATCACCTCAGCTAACAAGGATTTATCACTTGTTACGTGCTAGGCACTGTAGTAAGGGTGTAGATGATTTACTTCTCCTTTTTGTCTAGAACCCTCATAAGGCAGATTTCATTACCATCATCTACTTAGAAACTGGGGTCCAACCTGGTCATATCACCAGCCTAAGGACTTGCATATAGTCACCAAGACTGACAGATCTCAAACACTGGTCTTCTCTGACAGGAAAAATTGAGCTTTCACCTCTCCACTTTGTTGCTCTATTTTCTGCCTTTTTCTGGACACCATGCTATAAACCTTTGCATTTTTGAAAGATATAGCTCAAACCTTAGGAATTTACCAACAGTTAAAAACAAAAACATCCTAAGAATTAGAATTTGGCTGGTTGATTAGGCTCCTGTATACAAATAGGATTCCAATCCAGAGTGGGGGCTTTAAATATATTTCATTTAACTCTTAAGTATAATGAAGGTGTTGTTATGGCCATTTACATTAATATATATCATGTACCTCTCTGGTCACACATGAATTGCTAATGCAAGGATATTGAATTTGCGTTATGTCAAAGGTCTGTACCACCTTTGTGAATATGTACTATTTAAGATTGCATTAGCATATTTGGCATGACATATTATTATCTCATATTAAGCTCTGCTGACTAAAACACATCTTTTTCAGATGAACTATTCAGTGGACATTCTAAGATCTGGTACCTCAGTGACTAAGAACCTAAAGGCTGGGTTCTTAAGAAAACAACTTATCAGATCATTACTCTAATGAGTATCTTCCCCCTAGGAAAGAGTCATACTCAGTCCATACTAATTCACTTCTGGGACCCTAAAGTTACTTGCTTGGCTCTGCTGTCAGTTAAAAGTAGCACCAAGCAACAGGATGCAAATATGAAAGCAAAGAAAAGGAAAGGAAAGTCTTTCAGTGGTTTGATATTTTCATTGATAGTTGCAGGGTTCATGCCAATAAAAATCATTATTTAGACAGCATTAATGTAGTTACTGACTCAAGCAGTTTGTTCGTGCATGCAATATTTTATTTTGATATTCTTTTTAAAAAATAAGAGATGGATGTACTCTGAAAGAAAGACAATAACAATATAAAAAAAGATTGGGCATATGCAGTTCAATTAAATATATCTAAGGTACAGATTAAGAGAATGGGAACTTTACATCTGTCATATTCATTGGGAGATGGTTATTCTAGATCTTTGAGTTAATTTAGTAATATAACCATAAAATCACATGCTTTAAATTTAAAAAAATGAAATACATGATGGGCATTACAGCAGCAAATGGATATTTTTTAAACTGAAGGCAAAGTGAAGCATATCTCAAAGGAACCAACAAATGAGAGAAGATAATCAATATGCTCAAATAGAAAAGTATGCTTAGTACACAAAAGTGAGCAGTTTCTGAGGATGCTGGTGTAAGAGAATTACCTCTTTCAATAAAATGAATCAATTGTAACCACATTTCAAAATAATCTTTTACTATTTGATTTTTTTGATACATGAAATTAATTTTACTACAAATTTTTCATATAACAATATGTTACAGGCATAGAGCACTTTCCTAATTTACTATTTGAAACCTTGTGTAGAGAAAATGTTTTCCTGTTTTTATATTCTTGAATTAGCCATAACTATGACACTCTTGAGGAAGGTTTTGTTTTCCCGTGACAAGTTTTAGTAAATTGAATTTAGTTGAATTTGATACAACTAGATGCATAAGATGAGGTAGATAATTTAACTGTCAAGCAAACTGTACGTAGTTAGGCTACATAACACTTTTATTTTTAAAACCAGGAAAGTATCAGTTAAATAGCATTCATTACTTTCAAAATACTTCCTTAGCTCAGGCCTTCAAAAGAATCTCAATGCTCTTGTTAAAAATATTTTGAATTACTGGTCATAAAGGAGTTTTAAAACATTGCTGTGAAGTGCTTTAGAGCTTCACCCTGTAGCATCAGGAGTATTCATTCCTGTTCAAACAAGAGAACAGAATACAAGACTGGCTGCAGCAGTTGCCTGCTTCAGAGATTCAAGTCGAGTGGAAATCAGAGAAAAGAACAGGCAGCACAAATGGTTAAAAGTAAGTTAGTGTTTCTGAAATTAGTTGAAATTGTTTTAATAGATATTTGTATTTTAATAGCATCCTTTCATTCATACTTTGAAATGAAAATACGTGCCAAATTGAGAAGGCATTTGCAAATTTATAGGAATATTAATTTTCAGAACTGGATTCTTAAGACTGATATGAATCACCCCAAATACCAAAATCTAAAAATAACCTCCCAGTCAATTTTTATTATCTTTGTTTTTTGATTTATTAAAAAAGTCTATTTAAACATCTGAATCTTCACTAAGCCATATAGAGGATTGCTATAGTTCTAGGAGAATGTTCTAATTGTTCATTTTCATTTATGTAGTATATTATGTTGCCTGAAAAGCTATCAGTGTAGCAGAATACAATAACAGGGAAACAGTCCCAGTAACTGAGAATGATATTGCATCAGGATCCATTATATATTTTTCTTTCTTTTTCAACTCAGGGTGGGCAGATTTTAGAGATCTGACCTATCCTTTTTTCTTTGTTTAAGTATTTTTAAATTCTGGTCATTTGCAGTGAGAATTTGCAGGTGTTTCTCAGAGAACTTTGTCCCCTCTAGCTGGATGTGGAAAGGACAATGCAATTAATAACAGATGGCACGGGATGACCACGTCCTTGAGAGAACGCCTTATTGGCACCTCCTGCTAATTGTATCACATATAACACAACTAAAAGCATAATAAATCTGAACTGGGGGACATTTTATGCAAGAGCTCTTCTCCTTTTCCAGACGGTAAATTGCTCAGCTCTTGAAATATCTATAACCTTGTGACACCCAACTTGCATTAGCTTAATTGCCTTTTTTCCCCTCTCCCTCCCCCTTCTACCCTCCCTTCCTTTCTCTCTCTCTCCTCTCTCTCTCTCTCTCTCTCTCTCTCTCTCTGGTTCTTTCATGTTGTTTTCCTTCTTGGGTGTAAGGGAACAGTTGTTTTTCTCCCTAGTTTAGTGCTGTGTCTACTGTGTCTAAAACAGCTGTATTTCCTGGCTTGTATAGAATTTGGTCAGAGTTTGATCTGCTGGTTTAATGGGAAATTATTCTTTTAGAGGGCTTTAAAACACTTTGCTGAACATTAATGTTGGGAAAGAAAATGTGTGTCTAACTGCTGATGCAATTTAATAAACCTGCAGAAGAGAGTTTTAATTAAATGGAAAAATGCATAAGCTTCAGATGGACACACACATGCACAGGGCTTTCTTCTTTTTTTGCACAATGGCAACAACTCACAATATCCTGTAGCAGTAAAAAGAATTGAGTTTTCACTCACTTCATAACTTGGTTTGGTGTTATTAACAATTTGTAAAGTAAAAGTTTTATAGTATGTGAGAATGTAACCTCCTAGCATTCTTTTCTCTTTCTCTAAGAAAATGCTTTAGGGAATAGCCTGAATTTCATATTCATTTCCTACACATCTATTTCCAGTTTTGGAGGTTTGCCTATAAGCAAACAGAACAAACAAGTAACCAACAAGCAATTTAAATTGTATTTGGAGAGGGTTAAAACAAATACATCAAAATCATGGAATATGTGTTGAAATTGTGTCTTGGCTGGCTAGCTGTGTGTATGTTGTGTGTCCTTTCCTTAGCTTTATATAAATGTCTATTCCTCTGTAGTGATTTATGCTCACCGGTGAGAGAGTAACCTTAATATTTGTGTCAGTTGGGTAAACCAGCCCTAAAATAATAAGACAAATAATAGCCCACACAAGAAATGATATAAAGTAAAGGGAAGAAACCATATTCTGAGACCTTTCTGGTATTAATACTAACCCTGAATCCATTATTGAGTATTTACCCTTTGAAGAAACAACTTTTAGGCTAGTTCTGGACCTGAGACACTCTTGGAATTTGATATAAAGGAGATTGGAAGATTCTCATGATTTTGATCATTCTTGTCTGGCCTCTGGTGAGATATAAAGCATTCTGAAGCGTTATCTGGTAGGCACATAATCCCCAATAACGTGCTAATAATCTCAACATTATGCTATTGATGCTTCTGATGGTGATGATGATAATGATGAGATGATGGCGATGATAATGAAGATGATGATGTTCAAGACAAGTTGATATGTCATGGTCTGCATATAGCTAATGAATGACCTTGGGTAAGTCCCACCACTTTTCTGAGCGGCATTGTGTATTCCCTTGCAAAGTGAGAGGTCAGAACTAAAATCAGTGATATTCAAACAGTGTTCCCTTGAAGATTAGGGGTTCTGCATACCCCCTACTGTGAATGGGGGCAGGATGGAGGGAGGAGAACATAGAACAGGTGGCCACTATTCTCAGAGCAATTTTGATATTGTTTTGGTATTTGTTTATGTTTCATGTAAGATTTCCTTTGAGCAGTTCTTTTGAATACATGTCCACATGGTTAAAATTATTCAAAACATTTAGACTAAATAATTGCTAAGGTTTCTTTCAGTGAGAAATCTACGATATATGTATTAGCATGCCTCTTATTTAATATGAACTAGTTTTGATGTTCTGAATATATGAAACATGGCATTTAGAAACAATCTTCTTTTTCTCCACTTGTTCTGCAGTTGATTTGAATAATAGACAGTATAGGAGTCAGCATCAATACATTCCTTTGCATTGAAGGGGTATGTGTGTGTGTGTGTGTGTCTGTCTGTGTGTGTAATGTTTAAAATGTATGTCATTTTGTGCCTCTATATTTTGAAAAAGTAGAATCATTTATAAAGCAGGCAGAATCTCTAAAGCTCATGTGAGTAATGGGTCTTATGTTTTTCTTTGATTTCATGTTTGCCATCTTCATCCCTGTATATTTATAATTCACAATCTTCAGGTCAATGCAGGTGGATAGTTGCTCAGTGGAAATGTGAAGATAGTTTTATCACACTTAGAAAAAAGAATAAAATCATAGTGTTAGTGATATTTGGTCTTTGTCTCATCTGTGTCCCTGTTGATATCAGACATTCTCTAGAAGCAGATCCTTATTTCTGGCTCAGTAGTCAAATAAAAATGTTTCCTATATACAATGGAAATAGAGGCTAATGTGATAGGAAGGATACTCATTACTATATATCTCTGAACAATAATTCATCCCATTCCTGACATTCTCACTTTTGCTATGAGGACTAGAGCAATTATACAGTTAAAGGTTTTGAAAAATACAAACTCTTTTTTTTTTTTTTTTTTTTTTTTTTTTTTTGCTGTACACGGGCCTCTCACTGCCGTGGCCTTTCCCGTTGAGGAGCACAGGCTCAGCGGCCATGGCTTACGGGCCCAGCCGCTCCACGGCATGTGGGATCTTCCCGGACCAGGGCACGAACCCGTGTCCCCTGCATCAGCAAGTGGACTCTCAACCACTGAACCACCAGGGAATCCCAAATACAAAGTCTTGAATGAATACAGTAGCCTCCCTGTGAGTGGGAAATTGTCTTAGTTTTCTTTGTAGTCTGATCACTTAATATGTTTCATAACTCATAGTTAATGCCCGGTTAATCTTTAATGAATACATAAATAAATGAATGAATAGATAATAATATATATAATTCTGTATTTGGACTGATACATAAGATAAGGTGAATGCTACATAGAGATGATATTCTATACCCTGAATTATTTATAACAAACATAATTAAAAAACAATGAACAAATGTGCATATGCTGCTTACCTATATATTATTGCATGTGTTTGCAACAACTAAAAAAAAGGCTGTCTCTTAAAAAGGTGGCTGACTTTTTCCTGTATATAAATATCAATCAAATATTGTCATTTATTGGAGATAGGGAAGAGCCAAAGGAAAGAGCAGTCAGAAATCGAATGTTCCTTTCCTTAGTTACAATAACCTTTCTCCTCTGCAACTCATTACAGGTTTTGACACTCATTTTTGAACCTAAATTTATCTGTGGTCCACACACCAGGTGATATCTCACTTATATTATTGTAAATTATTTACATCACAAATTCCGGGTCATGAAGCTGAGGTGATGGAATATTTTTACATAAAAATGTTGGGATTGTGTTTTATTCCAAGCCTCTTACACTGATCATTTTATTTGCAGTGTAAGTATGTCCTACATTAGCTTCTGGATTTGGGTATTAGTGCAGTAAATGGGATCAGTTAAATAGCTAGCACTGTATCCCTCCTGATTAGTGTTATACCTCATATCTTTGGGTAATTGGTGATATATTCGGATATAATTAGGATGAAGTGTTACACTTTATATATGGCTTTGGATAAGTCATTTTAAATTGTTTAGATCCGTGTGTGTGTGTGTGTGTGTGTGTGTGTGTGTGTGTGTGTGTGTTTTCAACATGACAGTGACAGTACCAGGTACTGATTTGTCATTTAGAGTTGGAGATCATCATAATGTTTGGTACTCGGGGATTGATAAGCATCAACTATTAAAAAGTAGGCAGTGGAAAAATACTGGCTTTGGAATCTATCTGACCTGGATTCAAGTCTTGGCTTTTCCAGTTGCCATATGATATTGCAACACTGTCTTGTACTCTAGATTGCTTAACTATAAAATAGCATAAAGACTTCACATCAAATTGCATAATGGATTAGAGATAAGAAGAGCTATTATTACTTCCCTATCATGTTTATTCAAGACACTGTCTCCTTTATTACTGTTAATATATTTCTTGTTGTTAATATAAGTGAAAATACTGGTTTAGATAGTGGTTCTCAACCAGGGGAGCATTTTTTTTTTTTTGCTATACCAACCCCCTTCAGAGACATTTGTCAGTATCTGGAGATGTTTTTGGTTGTCACAAGTTGGGTGAAGGTGCTATTGGAATTTACTATGTAGAGTCCAGAGATGCTGCTAATATCCTGCAATACACAGGACAGTCCCCCACAACAAAGAAGTATTTGGCCCAAATTTTCAATAATGCTTAGGTTGAGAAACCCTGACTTAGATTATTATTTTCAAACCACTCTCTTGAAAAAATAAAAGTTGTCATTTAACTGCTTCATATTCCAAGAATTTAAGCTACAACATATCTCTACCAAATGACCTCGATAGCCTTTCCATTATATTTACCTTGGTCTTAGGCTAAAACAAATGACCTCTACACTTAATATAACATAGTAGAAATATCTCAAAATTTCCAGTTTTTAAGGCATATGGTGTCTGGATGATAATTGCCTCCTGATCAAATCGGCCAAGTAGTTAAGAATTGAAGCTCCTATTGACCTGAATTAGTTATTCTGTGGTCTGTGTGTCACACCACCTTTTGACTTAGCTATTTTCAGGAAATGAGAGGGATTATGGAGAATCAATGCTGCAGTGGATGACTAAAAGCATAATTACTTTAGGTTAGCACAACTTTCTTTGCTAGCATTAGTTTTGAGTTTATTTTATTTATTATATAATCTCATATATTTTAGTCATATCAATTCAATTTGGAATGTAGTCAAGGGCATTATAAATGATTGATTTAGGTTGGGACACAGATGAGACAAGGATCTGATGCCATCTTAATTGACATTAGGGCTTTTTTTTTTTCTTTTAAGGCAGATAAAAACTGTCTTCGTGTTGTCACTGAATATCCCCCATACTTCGACAATGCCCCAAAGATTACAGACTTTAAATTCAAGAGGACAGAGATAATAGGCATGAAAATCAAAGAAAAACAGATGATTCTGTGAAAATCATTCATTTATTTACCTTTATTCAAAATTCAGCACTTCCCAAGATATTCATATATTATAGCAACGTGACTTTTTATCCTCATAAAGAAAAAATAACAATTTGCATTTGAAATTTGTCTGCTGTGGGTGTGGGTGGGACAAGTAGCAAATGAGGAGAGAGAAGGTCCTGTTGCCCTGCGAGCTTATGCTCTTTTATTCCCTTCATCCTTAAAATGGACCCAGACAGACATTTCTTGATTTGTGTCTTTTTTATTTTTTTCTAAGTAGGCATTAGTATACTTAGAAACAAAGAGTGGCACAAACTTCCTTCAACCAGCATTCTCCATCCCCCTGAACTCTCAGTGCCTTTACTGTGTACAATCTCCCTTCTCTCACTATCTCATTTCATTATCTTTTGGATCCTTGGATGCTATGGGTGGAGTAGAAATAATAAGCCCTAACAAAAGACACAGTAGTTGCATTAAATGGGTAAACTCTGAAGGAGGCATGAGGGATAAGCAATGTTATATTGACAAGCTGCACTAGAGGGCAAGAGAGAGAAGAATTCTAGCTTCAGCTACAGTTCTATAGCAAATACAGAAGGTAAGCTTGTACAATCCATTCACCCTTGGGAGGTTCGTAAATGAAATTTGTTTAAAAGTATCTTTCACATATACAGCACTTACTTGGGAATAAAAATGACTCTGCAAAGTAGGTTAAAAAAATCTTTTCATATCTATCCCAGAAGAGAATTTATTGGTTTGTATGAAGAAAGCTTTAATCACACACATACACAAACACACACACACACACACACACACACACACACGAACACACAAAGACACACAGACACATACAAACTGGAAATTTTTTTTAAAAAATCCTCTTTTTTTGAACAAATGCACAAGGAAAATATTATAAAGCTTTAATAAGGAAAGGAATCTTGCAAAAATCTGTATGCTAGAAAATTCCTTAACCTTCTTCTTTCTGCAATCTGTTAGTCAGTTGGGTGTTTCTCCCTTTTCCTGATGAGATTTTGGGTTGGGAAATCAATGTGGTGACTGTGTCTTTGAACAAAGTACTGTCATGTGCTGGTAACCATATCTTTTATTATAACAAATATGAATTCAATTGGATAGCAAGGAGACATCCCAGTGGAAATGGTAACAGTTGGTTATTTATCTGTCATCAATCCACTGAACCAGCAAGGAGGAGGAGGTGAACCATCACCTGCTAGATCCTTAATTCATCTGCTTTTTTGAAACTGCATTTCTACCCCATGTGGCTAGAAATCGACAGGAAAACCTCTTCCTTAAAATGGCATGAACTAAAAGCCAGTTTCTGCTCCTCTCTGTGTTTCTTTTTAACAAGGACTGTCTGTAAAGTAGTCTTGTTTTTGTGACTGGATTTGGGAACTGAGTTTTGAACAGGCTCTAATGTGTTACGTAAATTGGAATGCATTGTAAATTCTAAAATCCAGGCATATTGGAGGCCCCGAATTGACTTGTAGATGCAAAACCTATTACAATTAAAAGTGATTAATTTCAATATAAAATGTGTACAAATAAAGAATATTTAAATTTAAGAATTATTCCTTAGCAATATATGTAATTACTATTCCTTAGGAATGCTCCAAAAGAAATAAATTTTTTTGGTAGCATGTAAAACCAGAAATAATTACAATAAGGGGGATTATTCAACATTTGGAAATTCTAGAATTTCTACTTCTACAGTTGGAACTTTAGAGAAGACACATTAGCTTTTTAAAATATATTCTTAATGTATTGTTACATTTGTTTGTGGAGGAAAACTGATTTAGACAGCTATTTAATATTATTTTGATTTTCTAAGCATTTTTCTCCCTCCACTTGGTATATATGGGTAAACTATCATCACTCCTCTTTCATAAAATAGGAAAAAAATAGCAAAAAGAATTTGAGACTTCAAATTACAGTATTTGAACTAACTAGACATGAAAAGAAGAGTGAAGCATATTGAACACTTTCCTAAACATTGCTAACTTAGGCCTGATGATTCTATAAAACAGAGCTGACTTCTTGAAATGTTGAATGAATAAAACTCACCATAATAAGGGAGGGGATAGCAGTTGCCCAAGGAAGTAGAAAATCCAAGTTGTCTCTCTCTGTTTAAAAGGAGCCCCCTTTCTCTTCTGTAAATGTCACCCTGTAGTAATGAAAACTTGAGAAAATCCTGAGGGGGGACCTGGTGCTTTTAGTAAATGATGCAAGCGCCACTGACTTACAATGAAAATTAGTTTGTGGGTCTATGTATTGCTCCCTTTGGCAGCTGAACTCCCTCTGTTATTCAGAAGCAAGGGAAAGGCTGAGAACACACAGCTACATATGAGGGCCTTGGCAGAGGAAATGCAAAACGCTGGAATACCCAGCAGCTTTGTGCTTTCCTGAGAATGGGCTCAGCCAGTATGAGAAATGGCCCCCGATGCCTTTGAAGGCAGGGAGACAGATGATCAAACTCAATAAATATCAGATAAAATTGCTTTGGGAAGTTGGTTGGCAATATTTAGTAGACTAGGTATTTTGTATTAAATTGAGAAACTTAGCACTTTAAAATATTGTCAGTGTTGTGTGCTTCCAAACAATCGAAACTTACACATACTTTTGTTATTTTTACATAAATTTTCCTTCTCCTTTAAAAGCAAACCTGTTAACTCTTGATTACCTATTTCAGTCAAATATTTTCCACCTGGCATTTGACAACGATTAAAAACATAATTTTAAACACTTCTTAATAACAGAGAATAGGAAGTTTTCAGCTGAAAAAAACACAACTGTATGTCTTAAGAGAAGTAATCTTCAACTGATCAAGGCACTGACTTTTCCATTAAAAAATGTGAGAGTCATCTTCTTCTTCACCGGATGATGGAGTATTCAAATTTACTTCACTAACAGAAGATTTCTCCCAAATTCAAGTACCTAGAGCATGTAGGCACAGTTGAGTTTTCAGGAAGGAACCACCACTTCTGGTGTTTACAGTTCTTCAGATTTCTGAGATAAATGTTTGCCTATGTAAATTGGTTACCACCCATTTGGTTACCACCCAAAGTTGAAATACAGATGCAACTTTCATACTAAAACAGTATTTTTAAATGTTAAAATTTAAGGAATAAAGTTAAAAATTTTAAATTATTTATGTAAGGCAGCCACATTATTTACAATATTCAATAAACAAATATTAAAACATAGTTAAGAGGTTGTTCCTTAACCTTGAAAGAGGAATACAGAAGAGGAAAAAGATGAAAGACAGAAAAAAAAATTTCACAAACTATATATATTTACAACACGAAAAGACTTTGCAGCACTGTTAATTTAGTAGGGCCTCTGCCAGCTATGCCTGTAGATGGCACTAAGAGGTAACTGGTCTATTGGTCAATAGGCTCACTAGGTACCCTCCTACTTTAATTCAGTCTGTAAAGTGATATAGTGCGCCTCCCTCAGGCCTGAAGAGAGTTAGATTCCACATACATGAGGAATATCAAACCGAGAGTCAGTCGTATTTCTGGCCAAAAAAGGTTAAGTATTGAACTTAACCAACTGGGTACAAACGAACCTTTGGTAAGTCTGTCCGAGGGACAGAGGGTCAGATTCTTATTTTTGTATCTCCATGGCAGCAGTGTCTTGGATGTGGGATGCCAGAATAACAGAATTGAAATACTGTAGTTCAAAACTAAGATTTTAAGTACTAAAATGGATTTGGGGAGTGTGTGAGAAATCAGTGAAGTATGAAGAATATTATTTTCATGTTTTCCTTGAAATATTGAGAGGCATAGTTCACATATATATATATATATATATATATTTGTATAGTAACTAGGTGACTCGCATCTACCAAGCATCTACCAAGCTTTCTATATCATCTCATTTAATTCTCACATACACACAAAACATGAAGTTAATTGAACATCTACAATTTATAACTGAGAAAGCTGAAGCTCAAAAGGCTGATGAATTTGGTTCAGCTCTCATAGCTAATGTATGGTACAGTCAGAAATTAGACCAGTTCTCTCTGGAGTTAAAAAATCATGTTTTTTCCACCAAACCAATATGAACTTCATTGTTTTATGTTTTTAAAGCCAACTGTTCTCTGTTGTTTTGCCCTTAATTATTTAATATGTTTGAATGATTGATTTTTCACTAATGTTAATCGGTTAAAATTAATTATGTGAAACTAGACTTTTTTAAAAATTTTGATCAGAAAAAACAACAGACTTTAGTCCAATTGACACTCTGATACTGTTGGTTTTAAGAATGAAGAAAAAAATTTTTTTCTCCTTTATAAGATCAGACAAATGTTTCCTTTGTAATCAGCATTATGGCATAAATGTAATACTTTCAAAGATAAGTTCTTTTTCTTCAAGTTTAGACTTGTAGAATTAATGTTATACTCAAGACACAAATATGATTGCTGTCCTATAAAGAGACTAATAATTAAAGAAGAATGCGTTGGTTATTACTTTTATGAAAAAATTGAGAATGGCTTTAAAAAATGTCCAGCACTAAGCAAGAGACTAACTTGATTGTGAGTGGTGTGAATTAAGAAAGGGTTATGAGGTATGTGTTGTCTGAGTGTCTTATTCTGTGCCCTCTGCTGTTTAATTAATTAAGTGGTCAGGTAGAAATAGGAGAAGATTCAGAGAAAGAACATTTTGAACCTCTGTTATGTGCCAATGACTGTGCTGGGGTGTTTCTCATTAATTGCCTTGTTTAAGCTCAGGTAAAATTAGTATTACTTCTCCTTAGTACTAAGGAAAACTGAACTTAGAGGTCCACTGATTTGAGAAATCGCATAACAGGTATTTAAACCTACATCTCTGTGGCCATAGAGGCTTGGCATTTTCCCATTACTGCAGAGTCTTTGTGGAGTTGCTAGTGGATCACAGACTTCATCGACTTTCCATTTTAGTGCTCACAAAATAGATGTTTCAATAACATGAGGGGGAAACTTAAAAGCTGGGGAAATCTTTGTAATTTACATTTTAGACAGCCTCACTTAATACTTGAAATCAATTGCTAACATGCTATACATAGATCGCACACTTGTAAATTGAATTCAATTCTCTTTTTTACATTGACTGCCACTTTAGTATCAGTAAGGTGACATTTTTCATATTCATTTCTGTTGATCTTCAGTAGACAGTGGTTCTTAATCATTTAAGTTTTACATTTCCCATTTAGTTTTCCAAGTGAGATCTGTAAAAAAATATTTTTTTCCTGAAAAAAAATGTTTCCCTCATCTATTTCATTTATGCCTTCACCCTCCTCCCCTCTGACAACCCCCTTCTTTTTCTCAGTATTTATGACTGTGTTTCTGTTTTATGTATCTGGTTTACATTTATGTGTTTTATATGTTTATATTTTTAAGTATACTTATATTTTAAGGGAATATTTCTATAAATTCTTTTTGGATACCAATATTCTTTATTTAAATCCTCCCCCCCATGATTTAGGTGAGATTAAATTAAATTAATTTAATTTTTCCTTTTGCTTCTAAGGAAGGTAACTTTCTTAGAACTTTAGAAAGAGAAACCCTGTGCAAGCCTTATGAGGCTTACTCTCAGCCTAAGGATAGAAAAGCCAATTTAGGAATAGCATATTATGATGAAGAGATGAAGGCAAAAAATAAAAACTCCATGTCAGAGCCATCATGATATATAATTAGTATGGTCTAAGGCTATATTTTTCAAAAATTTCATAAGTATGTTTCATTGAATATTAAGCTTGTGAATCTGTCATCCCCAAACTAAACACACACACACACACACACACACACACACACACACACACACACACACACACACACACACACACACACGCTATAGGTTTCCCTGGTGGCGCAGTTGTTAAGAATCCGCCTGCCAATGCAGGGGATATGGGTTTGAGCCCTGGTCAAGGAAGATCCCGTGTGCCGTGGAGCAGTTAAGCCCATGTGCCACAACTACTGAGCCTGCACTCTAGAGCCTCCGAGCCACAACTACTGAAGCCCACGTGCCCTGGAGCTTGTGCGCCGCAACTACTGAGCCCACGTGCCTAGAGCCCGTGCTCCGCAACGGAGAAGCCACTGCAATGAGAAGTCCGGAACCGCAACAAAGAGTAGCCCCTGCTCGCCGCAGCTAGAGAAAGCCCATGCACAGCAATGAAGACCCAATGCAGCCAAAAATAAATAAATAAAATAAATTAAAATAAAATAAAAATTATCTGAAAATTCACATCAGCCTGTTAAATGCCACGGCAAACCTAACAGTACAGAAGCCACTTTTTAAAATTAAAAAAAAATTATTGAAGTATAGTTAATTTACAATGTTGTGTTAGCTTCAAATGTACAGCAAAGTGATTCAGTTATATTTCAGATTATTTTACATTATAGATTATTACAAGATATTGAATACAGGTCCCTGTGCTATACAGTAGGTCCTTGTTGTTTACCTGTTTTTTATATAGTAGTGTGTATATGTTAATCCCCAACTCCTAATTGATCTCCCCTCCTCGTCCTCCCATCCCCTTTGGTAACCATAAGTTTCTTTTCTACGTCTGAGCCTATTTCTGTTTCGTAAATAAGTTCATTAGTATCATTATTTTTAGATTCCATATATGTGATATCATATGATATTTGTCTTTCTCTGACTTCATTTAGTATGATAACCTCTGGGTCCATCCATGTTGCTGCAAATGGCATTATTTCCTTCTTTTTCTATGGCTGAGTAGCATTCCATTTTCTATATATACCACATCTTCTTTATCCATTCATCTGTCCATGGACATTTAGGTTGCTTCCATGTCTTGGTTATTGTAAATAGTGCTGCTATGAACATTGGGGTGTATGTATCTTTTCAAATTAGAGTTTTCTCCAGATATTGCCCAGGAGTGGGATTGCAGGATCATATGGTAACTCTAGTTTTTTTGAGGAACCTCCATACTGTTTCCCATAGTGGCTGCACCAATTTACACTCCCACTAACAGTGTAGGAGGGTTCCTTTTTCTCCACACCCTCTCCACCATTTTTTAATTGTAGACTTTTTAATGATGGCCATTCTGACTGGTGTGAGGTGATACTTCATTGTATATTTGAATTGCATTTCTTTAATAATTAGCAATATTGAGCATCTTTTCATGCGCTTGTTGGCTATCTTTGTGTCTTCTTTGGAGAAATGTCTTTTTAGGTCTTCTGCCCATTTTTTTATAGGATTTTTTTTTTTTTATATTAAGCTGTATGAGCTGTTTGTATATTTTGGAAAGGGTCTGTCTAAATTTATCTGGCCACAAAACCTGCCTTTCATGTGAGACCCATTAGTAACATCTAGAAGTAGAACTCAAAATTCACGTTGGGAAACACTGTTCTAAGTATGTATTCAGAGCCACAATAGAGAGATATTTACTGTACCCAATTTGAAATGATGATTAGAACAAAGACAGATTAAATTAGAGGATCTTGAAATAATTTAGGTAAGAGATATTTAGGGCCTGCTCTAAGGCCAAAGAATGGGATAGATTCTGGGTATATTAACAGATACCCATGATAGGATATAGAAATGATCTGATACAGTGAGTATTGGATGAAGAGGAAAGAGTCACACATAGCAGGTCTGACTAGAGTGATTGGTTAAACACTGGTATTATTACTTAACAAAGAAAAGTCAGAAAGAGGAATTGTTAGGGTAAATGCAAGGAGTTACCTTTTGGACATTTGGCTGGAAATACTTGGAATTCATCCCAGTTGATTTTTTCCATTGGAAGCTGGAAATAGGTTTGGAGCATACCAAAAAAAAAAAGTCTCAGGAAAGATAAAGATGTTAGAGTCACCATGCTGTATGAAGCTTCTGGGAGACGGGTGAGACTGAATGACTTCATCTTTAACTGGTAGGGATCCAATTACTTCATTAAATGCATTAAGTGAAGCAAGATGCTGAAAATGCAACTACATTTTGCTACCATAAATCCTGTTTTTGAAAAATATAGGATATATAACTGAATAAAAATAAAATTACCTATGTATTAAATATTTTAGATATTACATGTGGCAAGGGATACATGATGCTGAAACTGCAGTTGTCTCACAGAGAACCAGGCAAAATTTAAGAATGTTAGTGTCTGAAGATGTTTAAACTTCTCTATGGGCTCATGCCAACAACTACTGCATTAAACTTATAAATAAATACATTAATCAAGATAAGAGGTGTTGAATAATGATTCATCCAGAACTTAACTAATTCTGTGATCTATTTGAAGCAGACTGACATTATAGGAAATAGTAAATGTATTTCCTGTTAAGCATTTGCTTGGTTCATTTACAGTAATTCCCTGTTCCTGCTCAACTATTCACTAGTGTCTGAAACTTGTATATTTATATTCAATTCAGTTATCAGTGATGCCCATGATAAATGGCATGATTGAGAATTTGGGTGCTTTCAGGTTAAGTGAACCTTGAGTTGCTATCACTTCCCGTTTCAAGAGGATAATAGTAAGAGTAATGGCTATTGTATGCTAAGTGCTTACTTAGTGTTGTACTTTAGCAAGACCTTTGCGCAGATTCTTCAAATCTACTTTGTAAGGTGAGTTTGATTATTGTCCTTTAAAAATCTAGAAACTGAAGCTCTAAGAGTTAATATTCAGTTACAAAATCAGTAAGAGGTAGAGCTCAATTTTGATTATTAGGTTGAATGATTCCACAATCTGTTTGTAGTCTTTCCATTGCCTGGTGCTTCCTGTACATGGAAGGTTAAAAAAAAAGGAGGGGGGGGAAGAAAAATGATCCATTTCCACATCAGTTAATTCTCTCCCTTAGAGTGACATTTATTTGCAAACCTTCATACTGTATTTCCTTAATTTTTTAATAGCAATTAATGGAAACTAATACACACGAGCAAGATTTTCAGTTCTTGAGCTTTGCTTTGTTCTAGAAAAACCAGTCAAGCAATGGTGAGCAATGATTTTAAATATTGTGGAAGGTAAGGAATGAAATGATTAAAAAATATATACATGTGTAAGGAGTGCCAGATAATTGTCTCAATTTAGGAACTGATTTGATCTCTGTAAAGAAACACTGCCATTGCCTTTTCCAGAAATAAAAAAAAGCTTTTTTTTTTTTAAAAGAAGGAAAGTAGAGAATACATTTAATATTCCACAAAAATTGCTCTGCCTTGCCTTTTAGAAGTATTCAGAGGAGGAAGATATCAGTCAGCAAACCATTTATTCAAAATCTATTAAACAAATTAACTCACCATTGATTAGTTTCTCAAATAGCGTGGTGAGTTGGTGGACTGAACTGAGGTTTCTGACATCAGAGAAATGCAGAACTCTTCTTTGCCCAAGAAAGTTCTTGATTCTAGTTTGTTTAATTTACTGTATTCAATGAAATTCATTATGCCTTCCATATCACTTATGTATGGGATTATATTTTTAAACTTTATATTTGAAATTATTGAATATTCTTTTAGAGCCCTAATATTAATAAAACTTTACCTCAAAATTTGCCATTGTAAATATCTTACAGCCACTAACATTGATCTCTTTTTCTTCTTATACATGTTTAAAATGAATTCTCACAGATAAGTAAGGCATGTAGATTTGAAAACAAATTTAGCCAAAGGAAAGAAGAAATGTGGAAATATTTATATAGAATTGCCTTAACTGGTAACAACATGCATTAAGAAATGTGTTACATAAAAGCAACTTTCCTTATCTCTAGGTGAAATATCTACAGTCATGCTAAATGTTTTTTGATAAGTTTTGACATTTTAAAATGAAAGCTATTTTAACAAAACCACATTCAAGAAAAATACAAACATTTTAAATGCCGCCTAATGTGGTAAATATATTTTCTGTTTCTCTTGCAGACAGGGATTTTGTCAAGTGACATTTTTAGTATATTATGAACAAATTAATACTGAGAATAATAATATGAATGAAATGTTTGCATGTTGGAAGTGGAGAAGAACGATGAAACAAATAACATGCAAATACATCCTTCGAGAATATAAAACTGTCATCTATAATATTTTATCATATCAAATGTTTTTCCTTTCACTGTATTTGATCAAACCACAAAGATCACTACTTAAAATCTTTAAGGACAAATCTGAAATGCATGCATCTGAAGAGTGAATTATTTTCAGGAATGTTCTACTGACCATGATTGCCTTTTAACTCAAAACTCATCTTAAAGGGAAATGATAACAAAGCCTAGCACTTTTATAATGCTTTTTGCCTCTATATAACGCACCTAATTAATTCAAATTAATCTTTAAAACACCCCTATGAGGTGGCAAATTGGCTAGAACTGTTCCCCCATAGTGATATAATTATAATCATATACATATATATTGAAAGCACAGTTGTATCTTATTTCTTAAATTTGTTTCTAGCTACCAGTAATGTAAATTGCATCACATTCATTTGGTGAAAAAATGATGTTGTAAAATGAGAAGAGATTTGAAATCATATTTGTTGATACTTTAGGAGAAAATCAGACTTGGGCTTTTGTTTTCCCATTTGTGTATGGAAAATGTATGAAACAGTCGAGTATGATGGGGAGCATCCTCGCCCAGGACCTGAGGGACCCTAGATTGTAGCCTTAGTTTTTTCATTAATTACATGTCTGACCTTGAAACTTATTTTTCTCAGCTATAAGGTAGTGATAATGTTATGTGCCTGGCCTTTATCACAGGGGTGTTTGAGGGTTAAATGTGACAGTATATGTGAAAATACTTTATTACTTTAAAGCATTTTTCAAATATCAATTAGATAACTTTATGAAATCAAAGATAACTAATATTATAAAAACATATTCCTACGACAAAAAATAGTTCAGTGGACTTGCTCTTTAATTAATTTATTTAACATTAAAAATGTATTTATTGAGTGTCTATTACTACAGAAAGCACACATGGTTGACCCATGATGAAGGACATGTAAAAAGGGGGCAGGGTACATATGGTGAATCTGCATAAGAAGTAGATATCAGTGATGAGCCCATTGGGCCTGGCGTATTCTACCATTAAATTCTTAATTAGTACATTAAAAGGAGGATGCCTGGGACTGGCAGTCCTTCTGAATGGATGATCTAATTTATGAACAGTGGAGAAATGTGTCTCATCTTCCTCATGTTTAATTATAACATCTAAAAGGTTATCAAAACAAAGCATAGTGCTGACTGTAGTCATGCAGTGACCTATGTGATAATCACTTCAGGACCTCTGTCCTCTGGTCTGAGCCTCATACCTCTTCATTTGCAATGCACAATCTGAGAAACATTGCCTTGGTCAAAAACTGTTTGTACTTTTCAGAGTGGAACAACCCCCAGTTTAGGCACTGTCATACTCATTTATCTTTCTTGGTTTCTCCTCCTCATTTGTAGATTGCTCCTTTTAGCCTCCTTTGCCTGGTTGCTCCGTATCTCCCAGACCTCTAAAATTGGGCCTTTTTTCTTTTTGCATCAACTACCTAGGTCATCCCATTCATTTTCATTTCATTTCATTTCATTTCATATCTCTTGCCTACGCTTGTCCCCTGACCTCTAGAATTGTACCTCCCCTATCTGCTCATCATCTCAACTTGCGTATGACTGTATGTATCTCAAACTTAAGAAGTCCAAACCACATTCCTGACTCTGTCCTGGCATGGATCCATTCCATCTTCATCTTTTTAGTCTGTAAGTGACAACTCCACTCTTCCAATTATTGAAACAATAGCCTTAGAGGCACCCTTGATTTCTTTCAGTCTCTTGTACTCCACCTATCCTATTGGCTGTACCTTCAAAATATATCCACATTTCCACTTCTTCTGATTGCATCCACCAAACATTGTGGCTCAGGCTACTATTGTCTCATCCTATCCCAATAGTTCCTAATTGTTCTCCTTGCTTCCACCCTTGCTACCCTATAGTGTATTCATAATCTATCATTTTTAATATATCATTGAATTGTGGCTCTCAAACTTCACTGTGAATCAGAGTCACCTGAAAGTCTTGTTAAAATATAGATTTAGGGAGTCCACTTCTAGAGCTTGTGATTCAGTAAGTGGAGCCACAGTATTTGTACTTCTAACAAGTTCCTGGGTGATGTGTCTGTGGATGGTTTGGAGACCATCCCTTGAGAGCCTGTGATGTAGATCTCTGCTATGCAAGGTATGGTCTACTTACCAGCAATATCAATATGACTGGGGAGCCTGTCAGAAATGCAGAAGTTCAGGCTCCACTCAGACCCACTGAATCAGAATCAGAATCCTCATATTAACATGATACCAGGGTGGTTCTTCTATATATGACAGTCATAGAAACACTGATGAAGAGTATTCTTTTTACATTTCAGGTCACATATTATTCCTTTACTAAAAATGGATTTCTATCTCAATATGGATAAAACCCTAAATCCTAACAAGTTTAGAAAATTCTGAAGCATCTGACCTCCTGTTAAACCCTCGGACTCTCTCTACTGCCACACATCTGCTATGTCATTGCTCTCCTGCTGCATTGGTCTCCTTACTCCTCCTCGAACCCCAGCTATGCTCTGACTCAGGGCCTTGCTACTTGCTTTTCTCCCAGCCTGGAATGCTCTTTCCTCAGTAACCATGTGGCTTATTCGCTCACTTCCTTTGCACCCTGCTCAAATGCCTCCATATCAGTGAAGACCCTTTCACCAAATATCTGGATAACAGTCCCCCCCGTAACCTAACACTCCATTTACTTCTTAACCTGCTTTAGTTTTCTACATAGCACTTATCAAGATCTGATGTACTATATATTTATCTATTTACCAGTTAATTTTATTTCTAGAGCATAAGTTCTTTTGCTATAGGTATTTTGACCCTTGATCATTTTTGTATGTCCAATGCCTATAACAGTGCTAGGCACATTTTAAAAGGTGTAAAGTTTGTTGAATGACTAAATAAGTTTTCAAAATCTTTTCCCAGGGCTGAATTTTGAGAGGGAAAATATGAGGGCGTGCTAGTACCAGGGTACTGAGGAGAGAGGAAACACCAGTAATAAAATTTCGGTTTAAGATTTTACAAATAAGGAGAGGATGTCTAGGAGAGAGACTTTTCCCCGTATTTTTTCTTAGGTTTCTATTAATGAGACGATTGATTTGTAATTTATGTATAGTTCTTAAATATAAGACATATTTTCTCCAGTTTCATACCTCATTGTAGGATGATAGAACAAAATTATGGAAATTTACTAATGCATTTACTGTGTGCTTAAGTAAATTCACACCAGTGGGCCCAGCTGTGACTACTTTTGGCAAAAGAATTTTAAATTAATGGTGATAATGTACAGCAGTGTGTACTGTTGGGAGGAGGCCACCAGGGAGAAGATGCAGGGATAGGTGTTAGGGTTGTTTTTATTTAATGCCTTTGTTAATGATCTGGAAGGAAGAGTGAGAAGATCATTAATTAAATTCACCGGCCTACTAAATTGGGAGGTGCCAGTGACACCAGGGAAGAGAAGAAAAAAAAATGCAGAAGGCCTTAGAGGAGTCAGACAGAATAGAGAGACATGAGTTGAGTTTCATCTGTAAGACAAGGAATTCAGATTTAAATACGTGGGGCATATGTAAATGATTCTCTATGATGTTACTATTTCTTTGATGATGTTAGCATTGATAATGTTGTGGAGAACAATATCTTATGTCTGAATTCTGACTTCTTCATCGAGTGGCTCAACCACTACCATGATGTGCAATAACCCATCACAGATATCCTATGTGTAGCAAAAGACAAAGCTTTTTCATTTTTTTATCAGAGTAAAATTGCTTTACAATGTTATGTTAGTTTCTGCTGTACCGTGAAGTGAATCAGCTCTATGTATACCTATATCCCCTCCCTCGTGGACCTCCCTCACACCCCCGCCCCCATCCCATCCATCTAGGTGGTCACAGAGCACCGGGCTGAGCTCCCTGTGGTATACAGCAGGCTCCCACTAGCTATCTATTTTATACATGGTAGTGTATCTATGTCAAACCTAATCTCCCAATTCGTCCCACCCTCCCCTTCCCCCATTGTGTCTACTTGTCCGTTCTCTACATCT
This sequence comes from Kogia breviceps, assembly GCF_026419965.1. NCBI lineage: Eukaryota > Metazoa > Chordata > Mammalia > Artiodactyla > Physeteridae > Kogia > Kogia breviceps. The sequence goes on along the minus strand of NC_081317.1, from coordinate 49,888,897 downwards.
ATGTCTCTATTCCTGCCCTACAAATAGGTTCATCTATACCATTTTTCTAGATTCCACATATACGCGTTAGCATACGGTATTTTTCTCTTTCTGGCTTACTTCACTCTGTATGACAGACTCTAGGTCCATCCACATCTCTACAAATGACCCAGTTTCGTTCCTATCTTATTTCTAAACTGTTATTAGATTTGTATTTAAATACGTGCAGGGATATTGCATAGGGGTGGCCCATATGAGGAAGCATGCAGTGTTCTGGGAAAGAATTATTCCTAAGGGAAGGGACTGAGGGCAGTTTAGACAATGGGTCAGAATTGGAGGGAGATGTGATTTCTGAGCTCAGGTCTTCATTCAGATTGTATTTTGGCCCAACCTCCATGTACTCATTTCTAAATACCAGAGAGAAATCACAGTAAGGAGCCAGTAAAGCTATTAGGTCCAACTGTAATTGGACATAAATGGTCAGGAATTGCTAATTTCATTTATTTCAACTAATGAACTGTTTGGTATAAGAATCTTGAAGTCATAAGATACCAGCTATCCTGCTTTTTGGGGTGCGGGCACTTGTACTCGCCAGAGACCCTGCTAGCTTCAGTGCAGACTGGTGTTCCTGAACACTAGTTCAGGAACCGCTGGTGGGCAGTGGATGCAACACTTACTTCTGCTGAGTGCTAGCAGTGGAAGTGGAGCTTCTAGTAAAAGTTAGCAGCTGCAGGAAGAGAGAAGGAAAATGAATTTTAAGAAGTACCCTGCCCTGGAAGACTAATCCATAGGTGAGACTTAAGGTTTCTCTAAAATATTTGGGGGTTCCCACTGGGGGTCAGAAATACTATTTTGCAGTTCTTATTTTCATGTTTAGATTTTGCCTTAGACTGTTGTGACACAGGGAATATAGTTATACCTGGTGCAGTAGGGACATAAGCAGGGCAAAATTAGGATCTGAAGGACTTCAGGAATTCTGTGTTTTGGTTCGAGACTGCAATTGCTCTTCTAATGGACCTATGGCAGCAGATTGTATTCTCAGACATTAAGAGCAGCCAGTTTGGAGAGTTCAGAATGAAGGTAGAACCATGGTGCCGTTGGTGTTGTTTACCATAGGTAAATGAGGGAACATTTAGGAAAGCACATTGTTGGCGCTTCCTCAAACTAGAGTGCTCGGAAAATCAAGTATTCTCTCTCTGGAGAGCCAGTAAAACTTTCAGACTCTAGCATTCTGCAGGCTTAGGTAGAATAAAGCAAAAGAGAAAAGTATGCATACTTGCACATTAGCCTTCCATTTAGCGTGTCCTGTTTTGAACTGTTTTGATCTATGTGTGAAGGATGTTAGTCAACACACTAAATCACTCTGATTCTTAGCTGCCTTAGGTATAAAATGGCATAATTGTACCAGATGCTCTTGAATGCTTTTTCCCTAATGTACATTGTATTACACTATTATATTGATGCTTTTAGTGGAATATTAGGTATTGTTTACATATTTCACTTCAGCAGAGAGTGATTTTCTAACTGAAATAATAAAAACATCAGCAAATACAAATTAACAGTAACAATAAGTAGCTACCATTTAATGATAATATATGGTTATTGTGGACCAAACATTGTGCTAAGGGTTTTTCATGAATTATCTGATATAAATCTTAAATAAGGTTAAGGTTCATTTAGTGCCCATAATAGAGCATACAATGACAGGGCCAGGAAGTCTAGAATTGGACACTTTTAAGTTTTTATCATCACCACCACTACCATCGATTGTACCCAGTGGATTTTTCTGCTATAGAGAAATGTTTTCCTACCTTTATTTTTCAATTCATAAAAGATACAATGAGTAAAATGGAAATAAAGAAGACACATATAAGTACAGTACACAAATACAGTGTGATTTTTTTTTTTTTTTTTAGCAGAAGCATAATTTGGGAAATAAGGTAGGCAGGCTTTCTCATGAAACCAAGAAAGTACCATCACTATAATTCTCTTTTTAGATACAACCAAAAAGGAAATAGAGTGTAGATGAGCTTTATCGAGATCCCTATTGCCACTCTAGAAACATGTCTCAAAAGGCCAGTTCCCTTGCTATCTCCCTGGCTTTGCATCATGTTTAAATTTATGATGAACACCTAAGAGAAGCATGCTATATTAAAGCATTTTTCCCAGTCTTCTAAAAAACCAAAACATAGTATAGGAGCCACTGATTTTTATCCATGTGTCCTCTCTCTAGTGTTTCAGAAACTTTATTCACAGTAATTGGTAGTTCTAGACTGCTTACTGTCACAGCTGCCAAGGTTCCCTAATCTGGAGTAGATAGTTAACCATCCCTAATGGATGATTTATAGCAGGGCAAAAAGAGCTCTTGGACACCTGCAGAGGGGCATAAGTGTGCTGTATTGAGCAGCTGAGGATGTTTCTTGACAGATTTTGTTTTAGGTAAAAATGCAAGACATTTTCTTCTACAGATTTCTTAAAACATATATTGTAAGGGAAAGAAAATCCATATGGTATTGATTTATTTAAATGTTTTAAAAATTAGATATTGGAAAAGCCTCTTATATTTGTATTTTTCTTAGAGAGCAATTTATTTCACCAAGAATCAAGAGAAGGGGAAAAAAAGGCCTGAAAATTCATGTTTAGTTCCAAATTTAAAGTCAGATTTGACATGGTTTTTAAAACATGACCAAACAAAAATAAGTCTGTGGTTTCAAAGAGTAAAGTAAGTTTTAGGAGAAGGCAGGCAAGCTGTTTCTCTGGAAGAGTCCTTATTCCTTTAGTCAAAACAGAACAACAAACAAATAAATAGAACCCTCAAGTAGTAGCACCAAATGGTAGCTTGGTACATAATTCTACAGAATTTATAGCTTTAGCAAACAGGACTGGGTACCAATTCATGGTTTCTTTTTCTTTTATGCTACAAAACAAAAGGACTCTGTTAAAAGAGTAATGAATTGTGTGGGCTGTAATTGCTATTCTGTTGGTAACTGTTACTGGCTTACAGTGCTTCAAAGTGAGCTGGAAGTAGGTTGTACTGTGTAGTCTGCTAATCCATACTTATTAGTAAACATATGGGAAAAGGAGAAATCACTGTCTTTGAGAGTTGTTTTTAAACAGTACCTTTACTCCGAATACATGGACTAAAAGTTTACCTAGTTTTACCCAGTTTTAAGTAATTTTTACAATGACAGAAATATACTTAAATTAAATCCCATGATGTGAGGTATAGGGTGATGTTATGAGGAATAATACAGGGGAACTTTTTATTCTTCTTTTCTTCCTCCCTCCCTTCCTCCACCTCCTGTGCATCTCTGTATACATCTACTTAGTTAGATATGTTTTTATTTATTTTTTAATATTTATTTAGAGTTTGTTACATCCTAGTTAGATGTGGCCCTGAGAACACAGAAATGCTGATTTCTCTTCCTTGACCCTTTCCCTCAAAACTTCTTTCTACTCAATACCTGATTATTTTATTTCATGCTATACTATAAATACATATATATGTTTACAGATATAAAATTAGCTTGAAATAACATAGGTAAAAATATTGATTGAGATGAATAGAATGACATCAATATAAGTCTGTTGGTAGACTAGCAATAAATTATTTTTAATTAATGGTGCCCACATTTATTATATGTTAAAAATAATACAGATCTTTATTAATTACTTTGAATAAATTTCTATTTTTTCCAACTAATTGTTTGAATAGAAATCACCCTCTTTTTTCATTTCCAGCATAAAATTTTTGAGAGTGGATCAGATGCCTGTTATTAAAATACATACTCAAAGAGTCAAATACTGTGAAAAGAATATTAGGCATCTTTTGTATATCAGCTAATAAATGTTGACCGATTAACAAGGCATAAAAAGAACACTTTTAGAAAGTATTTTATTTTTATAAAGTTTACATTCACTTCTTTTATATTTGTTTCTGAACATATGTATGTAGGTGTCAACGATAGAGTTAAGGCAAGGAGTGAAAGTAGGGATATAATTAACATTTACTGATGAACTATGTGTGAAGGATGTCTGTGCTTTACATTCACTAATTCAATTTTCATGAAACATTAGGGATTAATATCCCAATGCTACATTTGAAGAAGACTTTTACAGTTGAAGAACCTTACCCATTATTTTAAAAGGTTATTAAATTTTGAAAATGATCCTAGATCTACTTTGCTCCAAAAAGTCCTTTCCAATACTTTCTTTTCTAAAGAAGAAGAAAAAAAACAGGAAACCAGAAAGTAGTGGATTATGTGTACACACAAACACACACACACACACACACACACACACACATACTTTCTTTCAATGAATAACCTATACTCTTCAGGAGAAAGTATTGATATAATATAATTGCCCCTATATGTCTGAGGACATACCCAAGTAAAATCTAGAAAAAATATATATATATAACCTTATACATTGTGATCATCTTCTATCCATTATCATGCCATGTATGTTCTTGAACAAATCCATCTATCAATTTCCTATTGAAATTTACTTATCTCTTAAAAAAATTCTTTAAGTGTTATAAAACTCTTATTTTCATATTCTAAATAACAAGCACATAAATTTTGTCTTTTAGTCTGGTGAACCCAAATGTAATATATTATGAAGAGCAAATATATGTATTCAAGTACGTATACAGATATAATAAAGTGAATGAACATGTCATAAAATTTTATTATTTGGCTTTAATTATTATCTCCCCTGGAACAGGTTTTAGAAGAGATTGGGTATGGGCAAAAAAACAAAAAATTAATAACAGGTTGTAAAGCAAGTACAAAAAAGTAGTTTTAACTCTCAGAAAAGTTCAAATCCAAATTTAGCTCCAAAATTAATCTGAGATTCCTAGGCTAAAATATCAGTTCATAGCTAATTTTAAAGTTTGGGTTATTTTCTTATTATTGAGTTTTGAAAAGTCTCTAGATACTCTAGATATAAGCCTTTTATTCATTTCATCAGATATATGATTTATAAATATTTTCACTCTGTGTCTTTTTATTCTTTCAGTAATGTCCTTGGAAGAGCAGAAATTACTAAATTTTCTGAGGTTTGGCATATAATTTTTTAAGGGAGTATGGTTGAGGAGTCATGTTTAAGAAATCTTTGACTAACTCAAGGTTACAAAGATTTTCTCCAGTTTTCTTCTAGAACTTTTTAGAAATTTAGGATTCACATTTTGGACTGTGATCCACTTTGAGGTAGATTTTCTGTATTTTGTGAGTTATCTATCAAAGCAATTATTTTACAAGATAGATTTCCAGTTGTGCCTGTGGCATTTGTTGAAGAAGCATTGCAATCTTTGCACCTTACACTTTGGCAAAAAATCAATTGACCATTTGGATCTATTTCTAGACTCTTTTATGTTTCATTGATCTATTTGCCTGTCTTAATGCCAACCACATTATTTGAACTTTGTAATTTTAAAATAAATCTTGAAATTAGTCAGTTTATGTCTTCTACTTTAGTTCTGTTTTCAACGTTGTTTTGGCTGTTCTAGATATTTTGCATTTCCATATAAATTTTATAATAAGCTCTCCAGTTTCTACAAAAAATCACTGGTGTTTGGTTGAGATTGTATTGAAGCTATAGATCAGTTTTTGGAGAAATGACATCTATATCCTCTAAGTCTTCCAGTCTATAAATGCTTGATATTACTACATTTATTTAGCTCTTTTAAAAATTTTTCTAAGCATTATTTTGTAATTTTCAGGTCTGGCAGATTTATTCCTAAATATTTTATATTTGTATACTATTGTAAATTATATTTTAAAAAATATTAGTTTTAATTTTCATTACTAGTAACAAATATAATTGACTTTGTAACTGATTCATTCTAGTGGCTTTTTTGTAGATTCCATTGAATTTTCTATATAGACAGTTATGCTATCTGTGAATAAAGACAGTTTTAATTCTTCCTTTACTATATGACTGCTTTTTATTTCTCTTTCTTGCCTTATTGTACTGGCTAGGATGTTCAGTATGTTGTTTAAGGAGGGGAGAGGGACATCCTTGTTTTTGTTCCTGATCTTAAAGGGAAAGGAATTCAATTTTCTCCATTTATTACAATGTTAGGTCTGCATTTGCGTAGTGTCCATTCTTTTCTACTCATTTCTTGATTTTTTTCATCAGTAATGGATGTTGGATAATGTCACATTTTTTTCATTTATTGACACGATTATATGATTTTTCTTTTTTAGTTTGACATGATGAATTGCAACTTATGTATTGCTAGTTTCTGTTTGCTAAATTTTATTTAGAATATTTGCATCTTTGTTCATAGATATTGGTCAGTAATTTTCTTCACTGGTAATATCTTTGTTTGCTTTTGGTATCAGGGTAAGTTTGAACTCATAGAATGAGTTGGAAATTACTCCATTCTCTTCATTTTTCAGAAAGAGTTTGTATAGAATTGATATTATTTTTCAAATGTTTGTTAAAATTTACTAGTGAAGCCACATAGACCTCAAATATTCTTTGTGAAATTTTTAAGTACAAAGTCAAAATTTTAAAATAGACTTGGGTTATTCAGTTAATCTATTTCTTCTTGAGTAAGCTTTGGTAATTTTAGTATTAAATTTTATTCACTCATTTCATCTATGGTGTCAAAATTATTGGCATGAAGTTGTTTATAATATTCTCTTATTATCCTTTCAGTAAATATAGAATCTCCAATGGTATCTCCTCTTTCTTTACAGGTGTTTATAATTTGTCTTTTTAATTTTCTGATCATTCTAGCTAGAGGTTTTTGATTTTTGATATGCTCACACAACTGGCTTTTGATTTAATATCTTTTCTATGTTATTTTTTTCTTATCTATTTTATTAGTTTTGCATTCTGATCTTTATCATTTCTTTCTTATGGTTACTTTGGATTTAATTTGCTATTCTTTTTATAGTTTTTCCACATCTTCATAAAAACTCATTGTTATCAACTATTACCATTTGTTATCATCTTTTTGACTATAGCAACCCTAGCGGGTGTGAAGTGGTTGGTACCTCTTGTGGTTTTGTTTTGCATTTCAGTTATGGCAAAAGATACACTTTCATAGGGGTCTAATTCCTTCTCAGAATATCTGCAATCAGTGTGTGTATAAGCATTCAAACCCTTCAAATTGTAATAAATACATTATTCTTTCCTAACTGCCTCTATTACTTCTAAACATCCTAATAATAAAATTGCCATCAGTAATAGCCAACAATTTTTCAGCACCTACTGGGGCCTAGGCCTTTTATGTATCTTACTCAATTCTCACATAGTCCCATAGATGAAGGAAATTACGTTGTGAGCTTCATTCAATGCCATTTTTTTTCTAAATAATACTTGCCAATTGAAACACATGTCCTCTCCTGCTTAGAGATCAAATCTGTCCCACTCCCTACTTTCATAATGACTGTGCTAAGAATATTTGTTACATTTTAAAGTATTGTTAAAGGAAACAAAGGAGAATATGAGACAGAGACCTATGTGGCTGGAAAGCTTAAAATACTTAATATATGACCCTTTATGAAAAAAATTTGCTGACCTCTGACTCATAACCAGCTGGTTTTGACCTGGTTCAAAACCAGCTTCACCTATTCTGGAATGTGGGTTTTACAACTGACAATAAAATTGTAGGCATATAAGGCCTCTGGTTTATCTGACCTAGTAAAAGAGAGCAGGGGAAACCACAGAAAACACACAAGCCTATGTTTTTTAAAAAGATAAATTGTGGTGGATATTTTGTGCTTAATATAAAACCTCTGACTTGATGTGAAAGATAGAAAGAAGGTTAGAATATGATTCCTTGAACATACATGAGGAAAGAGAAAACTAACTATAGCTGTACAAGACCTAAGTAGAATGTGTACCATAGGAAGTATTCCAGGGGTTGGTGCATTCCTTTACTCCTCCATTGTGCCTAAGGAGGCTTCATTACTGTAGATTGGGTGGCACTCACCCAGAAGGATAAAGGAGAGTCACTAGATTGTACATGATATAGGAAGACAGACTGGCCTAGGGTAAGAATTTATATTAGAAAACAAAATCACCAATCTGGGAGAATGGATTATTTGAGTAGAAAATAGTAGAGTTTGATAAACTGTACAAAGGTCAACACCCACACCAACATTGCAGACCAAGTGCCAACTCTCAATATTGACAGAGTACCTTTACATATCAAGCTACTCAATTAGCTTTTGCTTGACTCATTTTATGTGTCATCTATGCCACCCAAAGAGCTGAGTTAATTATCATGGGGGTCTTGTTGTAACAGTAAATTTTCTCTTTTTTGATCAGCATTGGACAGTGCTTTGTATTCCCCACCTTACCTACCCTTCCTGTCTATCTCTTCTACCCTTTATTGAAGAATCAAGTAATGGTTCTACTATCAAGCCCTCAATGATAAATAAGCACAAAGGCTTGTACACATGGTTATCTCTTAATTTTTCTCCCCTTTTATTCAGTGCTAACTTTTTTCTAAAAAATGTTTGCCAATTGGAACTCACATCAAAAAATAAAAATTTTGAATTCTCTGAGCACCATTATTTACTTTTTATTGTAAAACAATCATTTTAAATAACTTACACACGAAACTGAAACCACCACCCATCTTTAAAGAAGGTTTTAGTTTGTTGTAAATTGGTCTGGAGGCTTGACATTTTATCGGTAGTTACTAGAATTTTTTTAATGTTTCAAAGAAATTAAATCAGTTTTTCCATCAAAATGAAACACCCTCGAATATAAACAGTTAAAAAATTCAGACTATCTTTGATCAGGTTGAAATATGAGTGCTTGCTTAAGAATCACAATCTTCTGTATTGCCTGTCATTGATGACTATGCTAACACAATTACAATAGTTTATATTTCAGAATGGCAATGTAACAGGTCCCAAAGGACACGTGAAACCTTTTTATCCACCTCCTTTTGTGCATTGCTCCGTCATATCAGTTCCTTTCTAGAATATCCTCTAATTTAATTTTACTTTGAATAATTGTTTACTAGATCAAATCTTTTTGTCCCCCTAGAAATCCTCTGACCTTTAGAGAGGACTGGAATTATAAATGAACATTATGCTAATGGAAATGATAAGATTTGTTCTAAGACTTTAGAAGTTTGTTTGAAGATAGTAGTGTGTTAGTAAATATTCAAAAGTTCTTTTCTTACACAAATATTTTTAGCCAAATGAATAATGTTCTGTAAGCATTATTTGTAAGATTTTTTTAAAGTAAATTATTTTTGTTAACCCTCAATACAATTTCTTCTTTAATTTTTCTCCCTGGCTAGCAAATATATAACAACTTGTTTAATCTTTTTATTACCTTAGGCATTCACTATAATTCCTGGATTGAGATTTAGATAAAATAGTGTATAGTGAATAGTCAAACTATTTTTAAGTGGGGACAAATTGTATCAGGTATGATGAATAATTGGATCAGGAATGTTGTCACAATCATGGTTTAAATCACCCATTTCATCTTTGCATATTAAAATTATAAATACCCATTGGTCATGTTGAAAATATAATAATACTTAAAAAATCTATGTTTAGCTATCCCGTGCTTTCTCCATTCTTTTATTCAAGGACCTTTATAATTTGTTGCTTCTTTACTTCCCCAGATTACCTTATATTTTTGCTTTATTTAAAATGTTTAATTCCTTTTTAAATGGTCTACATATCTTATCTGAAAATGCTTGCCATAATATACCACTTCCTAACTGATATTTATGAATTTATTTCTTTTATTAAAATGCCTTCCCAACTCTTAATTCATGAAAGTCTCATCATCTGCCTAAAGCTTATATTGTATGCCCTATGAAATCAACACAAGTTTCCTGATGTATTTTTTTCCTAAACTATCCTGACACACATATTCTTAAAAATCATTCATGCTTTTACTATTTTACACACTCTCATTGTATTGTACTTGTCTTGAGGTTTCAACTAGATTAACAGACTTCAAGGGCAAGAAAAAGGATTTGTGTCTGTTTAAATCTCTATTACCTATTATAAAGTAGATGTGAATATATGTTACTACATTTTTAAATCAATCATTTACTTTTAGTTATAATTAATGTTTGTGTAAAGATTAAACCGTAGGCAGCTGAACATAGGATAAAACTGAAAAGAAAACATCCCAAGAGAGAAAAGAAAGTAAACTAGTAGAAACAATGTGGGCACTAAAGTAAGATAGGTGCCTCACTTCACCTCTGCTTTGATTAAAATGATGTTTGTGCTACCCCACCTCATACAAGCACAAATGTTGTCAATAGTATCTCTTTTTATCGAGAGTGTCTACCCTTGCCCAAGTCTTGCAGCCTGTTCTCAACAAAGTAGATGGGAGTGATCTTGTCTAAAAAAAGTCAGCTCATTTCATACCTGTCTTAAAAATTTCCACTAGTTTCCCATTTTACTCAGAGTGAAAGCAGAAGTCCTTAGTATGACATATGTATGAATCAGCATATTTTATAAGCAGTGACAGACAAGTGAAAATCTTAATGATTTAAACAGCCACAGTTCATTTCTGCCTTCTTCTGTGTTTTCATTGTGGAAGCTGTGAGTTCTGCCCCTCATGGGCATCCAGAGGCAAACACTGATGGAGCAGACAGTCACCTCAAGTATGCTTATCACCATGCTGAGGCAATTATATGCTCTTGTCTACAAGAATTGCACCTCACATTTTGATCACAGCTCTTTGTCCAGAACTCTTTTAGTGGTTGCACTGAAACATGGGGAGCAGGAAATGGAAGTCTACCTGAAAGACTACTGGAACACGGGCAAAATCACAATCCATAAGGCTTCATCAAGTCACCTCACTCCCGTATCCACATTACCTCTCTGATCTTATCTTCTATTACTTTCCCCCTGCTTGATTTTAATTCTGCCACAGTAGCATCCTTGCTGCTACCTGAACACCCCAGGTATGTTCTTACTCCAACCCCATCCTAAAATGCCTTTCCCCTAGCTCTCTCCATGGTTAGCTTCCTCAACACTTTCCTCATCTTTACTCAGATGTAATTGTCTCAGTGAGAACTACCCCTGATATCCTATGTAACATGAATGCTTCCCCAACACACCATTTGTTTTTTTTTCCTTGGTCCTTATCATTATATTACACAGTATGTTGTCAGTATCTCCCTGAAAACTAAATTTAATTAAAAATAGAGATTTTAGTTTATTTTTCTGTGTATCAGCATGCAGGACAGTGTCTAGCCATGGTAAGTGTTTAATAAGTAGTTGTAGCATAAATTTTAAGTAAAAATTTATGAAAAGCCTCTTATCGCAATTATGAATGCAATAACATTCAGAATTACAATTTATAATCATCTATTGGTAGCTACTATGATATCTATTTTATGCAAACAGTTTATTAGGTATTTTCTGATGTATTAACCCATTTTGTTTTGTGAAAACCTTGGAAAGTAGATTCAGTCATCCTCTTTTTACAAATGTATGAATAAGCAAGAAGAATTAGTGTCCTGAAGACCTAAATAGACATTTCTCCAAAGAAGACATACAGATTGCCAACAAACACATGAAGAGATGCTTAACATCACTAATCATTAGAGAAATGCAAATCAAAACCAAAATGAGGTATCACCTCACACTGGTCAGAATGGCCATCATCAAAAAATCTATAAACAATAAATGCTGGAGAGGGTGTGGAGAAAACTATGGAGAACAGTATGGAGGTTCCTTAAAAAACTACAAATAGAACTACCATATGACCCAGCAATCCCACTACTGGGCATATACCCTGAGAAAACCATAATTCAAAAAGGTACATGTACCACAATGTTCATTGGAGCACTGTTTACACTAGCCAGGACCTGGAAGCAACCTAAATGTCCATTGACAGATGAATGGCTAAAGAAGATGTGGCACATATATACAATGGAATATTACTCAGCCATAAAAAGGAATGAAATTGAGTTATTTGTAGTGAGGTGGATGGACCTAAAGTCTGTCACACAGAGTGAAGTCTGAAAGAGAAAAACAAATACCATATGCTAACACACATATATGGAGTCTAAAAGAACAGTACTGATGAACCTAGGGGCAGGGCAGGAATAAAGACGTAGACGTAGAGAATGGGCTTGAGGACACAGAGGGGGAAGGGGAAGCTGGGATGAAGTGAGAGAGTAGCATTGACATATATACACTACCAAATGTAAAATGGATGGGCTAGTGGGAAGCAGCTGCATAGCACAGCGAGATCACCTTGATGCTTTGTGACGACCTAGATGCGTGGGATAGGGAGGGTGGGAGGGAGGCTCAAGAGGGAGGGGATATGGGGATATATGTATACATATAGCTGATTCACTTTGTTATACAGCAGAAACTAACACAACATTGTAAAGCAATTATACTCCAATGAAGATATTTTTTTTAAAGTGTGCTTATGGTTACACAGGAATAGAAATTTGCTTTAAAGTACCTAAAATTTTTGCCTGATGTTCATTTTAACTAAAGAATTCTCACCAAGTACCTATGATATAATTATAAGAAGGGCATGGTTTGTACTAGTGATAAAACAAAGTAGGGAAACTCAGTCAACATGAATGATTTTCAAGTAGTAAAAGTACTGCAGAGAAACTCACATTCACCTTGCAACATCTTTGCATAAGAGCAGTAGTCCTGAATCTTAACTGTACATTGAATCACGCAGGGACCTTTAAAACATGCTGATGGCGAGTTCCCATCCCCAGAAATTCTGATTCAGGCTCCCGTAGGTAACTCTAATATGCAACCAATGTTGAGAATCACTGAGTTAGAGGATTAACTTAATCACTGAGTTCTGGTGGTGGTGAGGCAAGGATTTGTAAATAGTATTTGTCAGAAATGATGAGTGTTTACTGCTAGGTTCAGATTAGGTTAGATACAATTGCCCATTTGTTGCACTGACCAAAGAAAACAATGATGCTAGCAATAACTTTATTAAAATATTTCACACACTTTCACACATACATCTTTCTCATCAGTCTTCTTGGATGTTTATTTTCCTTCACATTTTCTGATTTTGGTAAAAATAAACTGAAAAAGTTGTTGGAGAACAGAGAAAAATTATATCAACTACTCTCCAATTTCCTTTTTGTGTTGGCAGATCATTATGGTTGGCAGAGCCCAAAAGTTTCAAAAAGTCATTGTTTTATCTGGGATTTTTCACATCTCTCTTCACACATGCAGTTTTGGTCCTGTATACTAAAGAAGTCTAATTCTATTCTGGGGAAATGTTCTAAACATATTTTCATTATTGAATTGATGGAATTCTGGGCATATAGGTACAGACGTTTTTCTCCTGGTGGTGTCTCCACAAAGTTGAGTTGCTTTAACTTTATTCAGACATTAAAATACTCATGATCCTGGTGGTGAAGAATGGCCGATTTTTTCAGTCCAGCTCATGCATTAATTTGATAGCCAGGCTTAGTAACCTGGAAGGTGTTGGCTTCTATTTCAGATAAATTATTGTGAGGAAAGAATACAAAAGATTTATTATAAATCATATGAATGATACAGCACCTTTATGGCATGTAGCTTGTACAGTTAAAAAATAGCAGTTCTCTACCTCAGTTAATGCAATGTATATGCTGATCAGTGTTTCTAAGGTTGCAAAATGCTTGCAGAACTGTCCCCAAAGAGATTTACTCCTAGGATTCAATTCTAGAATATATTGGGGGGGGGGAATTCTCATTTCCTATTATTTATGAACTGGCCTTGACTTATCATTCAAGTTCTCAACTTTGCCTCAAACTCCTCACACTTTATGTCCCAAATGCACACCTCAAAACAGTATACATCATACACACCATGCTTTATCAAAACAAATCAGAACTTTTTTGAAGGGCTTGTTTTATTTGAACTCTATTATCTTTCTGGGATTATCATTTCTTTCTCCTAATGCTGTTTTGAAAACATACAGCACAGCCTAATTTAACAGTCCCTGCTAATTTGATTCCCATTGATCTGTTAATTTTGCTTTCTTTCTTTAGGCAGTGTAACTTCTTTTGAATCAAAGAGCTCTCTTAAACCTTTTAAGAGGTTGTACAAGAAGATAACTAGAATTCTCATTGTGTGTAAACAGAGGGCTTGTTTTCTGGTCCTGTAAATTTCTTCAATTACTTCTCATTAACACAGCAAAATGTGGATTTTAACATTCCACTGCAGCTTCTGTTATTTCTTTGTGGAAGGGTCTCATTAGATTTCTTGCTGTATTCTTTACTATGTGCTCCAGCTTGGGCTTCACTAATGGGTCTCTTAAAAGATTGACACAGAACTCCCAGTGCATCTGTATGATTCTTCTTAGGCCACTGAAAAAATGAGCATGACTAGTGAAGATTTATTAGAACTCCATATCTCCATTACATACTCCAGTTATACATTAACATTTTCAAGACCCAGTATGGAAGAAGAGACAGACTTACAAAGCAGCTCTCTAAGCTCTTTAGATTCTCTTACATCTAGATTTCTCCAGGTACCCTGAAAAATACTGGGTATGAAATTAGAAGACAGTTTAATTACTGACTCTATTACCCATATAAATGGAGAGTGTTGAGAAACTCTAAAGATCTTCAATTTTTAAAATCTCTACTTATCTTTCAAAGTGGTTTGAGTTAAATGTGTTTGTGTGAATGGTTGTTGAAAATCTAAAAGCATATACATTAGTGCTGTGCATTCTGCTTTTGCCCCTCCAGATTCATAATCTGCTTTTCTTCACCCTGCTTTGTGCTTGAGGACCTGAGCCACATGCACTGCTTCAACGAGGCTCCGTCACCCTGTGATTTCCAGCCGGCCAGTGGGAAGCACCAGTCAAAGGTAGGAGAGAGGGAGGATGGAGATGTCAAGGAGTCTTTCCCCCTGGCTCCCTCTTTGCCAGTCTGCAGTTTGCCACTCACTCTGTTTTCTTCTCTTTCTCTACAAATATCTACAACTCCTTTGGATGTTCCTTTTCCTACAGATGTAGGTCCTAATGAGTCCTGGTCTCTGCTCCTCCCTGGCCCCTTCAGGCTCAGGAGTGGTGGTGGCTTCCTGCTGCTGTTAGCCCCAACAAAAAGATCTGTTTTTTTCTCCCCACATCTTCGTAAATAGTCCCTTTAGCACATCATCTATTTTGAGTGTGTCATATTTCTTGCTGGAACCTTAACTTAGACAAATAATTGCATTTATTATGGCTAATTTATTAAGAGATACTCTATACCCCGATATAAATCCACATATAGAAATTTATATTTTCCTAAATTTTCTAAATAAATACATAGGCATGCATGCACACACTTTCCTAAATCTATGGTTTTCTCCTTTTCCAGAGTGGATTTGAGAGCTAGATTAAATTTCAAGGACATTTTATGAATTTCTACTCAATTTTCCTTAAAATCTTATTTCTGCTAGTTTTGATTTTTAAATTTTAACTACTGTTAGATTTACTTCAGTCTTATCAAATTTATACATACTTGTGTCAACAGTATTTTTGATCTACAGTTTTAATAATTAGTACATATATTATATCATTTTGAATATAAATCACTTGTTAACCTAAAATAATGAAACAGCTAGTTATTTTACCAGTAAAACAGGTGTATTTGGGGGCAGTGAAGAATTGCAATTCAGGATGTGTGACTGTGGTGAATGCCATGCAAGTATGGGTAAAGCAAGGGAGAGAAAACTCTTTTATAGAGGAGGATGGGAAATTGGGAGAGGCTATTGTGAACAAAAGGCCCATTGGAGGAAACTGGGAGTTTGAAGTATAGCGGTTTTTCATTGGCTGAGTTGTGATGGTCTTTCGTTGACTGAGCTGTTTCTGAGCAAGGAGAAAATCTTTCTTTCTCATGATGGTGGTAGTAACATAGTGTCGCTTCCTGCCAGAGATGCCAAGTCCATCTCTTCCTCTTTGGATCTATGTTGACCTCAAGTGTTATGGGCGTGAGAGCTCCCCCTGCTGGCTTCCTGACTGTTTTAGTGAGGTTTTCCTTTGTTAATTTTCACAAGCTAGAACAGATTTATTCATAATCCAAAAAGTTCCTTGCAAGAGAAACTTCATTGTTATGAAGAAATTATTTTCCTACTACAATGTGAGAAATTGTGGGGTATTTTAGCTTCTGGGTTATTCTACCTGAGAAAGTATTAGCTATGAAAGTTTGAGGACATTTGTCCTTGAGGTTATGTGCATTACACTGTCTAATGGGTGCACCATGCCCATATACAACTCAGCTCACCAGTTGCAAATCTACTTTTGTCAGTCAAGAAAGATCTTTGTGGACTTGCATTATTCAAATAACTTGAGTCTAATCATTTTTTGATAATGAGATAGTTTGCACACATCATTATTGGTAGCCAGTGATTAGAGCTATATATTATTGAAACAATGATGTCACCCAGCTGAATACTGCTTCTCTTAAATCTCAGCCCCTGGTCATTCAGGCATAGTGCAAGTGGGAGTCACTGTTTTACAGAAATTTGTCCGAGCATCAGAGCTATCCTGAGTTCCAAGAGTAAGTTAATTCTTCACTTCATCAATTTCACGTCTATCTCCTTAGCTTCATTCTGAGGTGGTTTATCCCACTGACTGACTTCTCCATTGCAGTTTTACATTGATCCAAAGTTGTCCTGTTCATTGTTCTCCCCTTGGTAAACATTAAAAACAGCAGTCACTGCAGTCATTCTTCTCCCTGGCCAGTCTTTGACTCAGCTACACTGGGAACATGGTAATAAGATAGGTATGTCTACATCCCTCTCTGATAGTTTGTCCCCATTTTATTTCATTGCAAATGTTATCACAGTTGTCTGTGTCTTTCTTATCCATAGTGTTACATGTACTTATCTTGAGACGAAACCAGTCTTCTCTGAGAAGACTCTACTTTTAAACCTATCATCTCAGGTACTGTCAAATACTAAAGTGAAGGTTTGAATCCGTGGTGATCTATTTCCTGCTCTTGGTGTGGGATATACTTTTATTAGGATGAACTGAATTAAATTGCTAACCTGGAAAATAAAGGGAGGCTGCTTATATGTCTAAGCTCTTGATAGATTTTAACTTTATGATATTTATAATTAGTGTCAGTAAAATCAGTGCTATTTGAAGTTCATTGAATTTTCAACTAGGTATTATGCATTATTTTCTTTTTGGGCATGCACTCAGTGTAAGGCTGTGTTGGCCTGATAGAATTGCATTTGGTGTGATATTTCGAAAAGTAGTCTAGCACAAGAAAGAACTCACTCCTCCCAGAACTGTGTTTATGTATCAGTTCTAACACTTACTAGGTTCATAGATTGGACAAGTGTTATTAACTTTAAATGTATATCTAAAAATGAGAGGCTAATAGTACTTACCATATTGAGTTGTGAATAGTTAGTCAACAAATGTTGTTTTAATTTTCCATCTTCTATTCTCCTGCTTCACTTTGCCTTATTTGTTACTCTTCTTTTTTCTTTTTAAGGAAATCTTATTGGCAGGACATTATTTTATTTTATTTTTTTACTTTTGGCTGTGTTGGGTCTTCGTGGCTGCACACAGGCTTTCTCTAGTTGTGGCGAGCAGGGGGCTACTCTTCGTTGCGGTGTACGGGCTTCTCATTGCAGTGGTTTCTCTTGTTGCGGAGCACGGGCTCTAGGCGCGCGGGCTTCAGTAGTTGCAGTGCACAGGCTCCAGGGCACGTGGGCTTCAGTAGCTGTGGCTCACGGGCTCTAGAGTGCAGGCTCAGTAGTTGCGGCTCACGAGCTTAGCTGCTTTGCTGTATGTGGGATCTTCCCGGACTAGGGATCAAACCTGTGTTCCCTGCGTTGGCAGGCAGATTCTTAACCACTGCGCCATCGGGGAAGTCCCTTATTTATTACTCTTGAAAGTTGGGAGAAGGTAGCTGTTACTAGCAATGCAGGTGAAAGGCAACTTTTTTCTTTCATATATATTTTTTTAAATTGTGGTAAAATACACATATAAAATTTACCATCTTAATCTTAAGTGCACAGTTCAGTAGTGTTAAGTGATTCACACTGTTGTGCCACCAGTGTCCAGAGCTCTTTTCATCTTGCAAAATTGAAATTCTGTACTCATTAGATAGCACCCACTCCACCCTCTCCCTCCAGATTTCCTTTAATGGTGTTACTGTTAATGATCACAGCAAATTTAGTAAAAACTGAAGGTTTATTCCAAATTATTGTTTCATTAACATGATTTATAATCACATTGACTATACAATCTCCTTTTTCTGAACTTTTATTTTTAAGAGGTTTTATTCTTTAAAGTTGATTCCTTAAGTGAATAATTTGATGATATTTACTATTATTCATTAAATAAAGAGAAGCTGACAAATCAGAAAAGGAAATTATTTGTCCTACCAGTTTTCTCAACCTTTGGTCTTAGAAAATGGGGTGAATATGTCTGTAAGTTGTAGTCACTAAGTAGGATCAGTGGGTTAGGGTCTTTGCTTCCAGATAAGGTCATATTTGATAACTGGTGACTAGGGGAGCACTGGATCTTTCACTTTTTACCAGCCAGCTCTGTCCTGACTCTAGTCTTGGATAAAAGCAATTTTACTTACATTTTAAGCTATATAAAAGTAGTTTAATATTAATTTCTAAAGTTTTAAATGTATATCTAAGTTTATTTTCATATCTTCTTTGAATTCCTAATTACTTTCTAGCTTTCAATATATATATGGGCTTTGGGCTAAGAAAATAAGTAGATAATTTGACTCAGGAGGTTGAAACAATTCTTAAATATTATTTATGTGCATTTTTAAACTCCTCAGAAATATTTCTAGATTATTTCGATAAGAAAGAATATGTTTTGCTATCTAATAGCCTGTAATTTAGTTTCAAGTATTTTAAGCATGCTAATAAATGTAAAACTCTTAAAACAGTGCTTGACACATAGAAAGTGGTCAAATTTTAGTCATTATTATTATTGCTGTTTTTATTATTATTGTTATTATTTGGGGAATTAAGCTGAATGGACAACAAATATATTAACCAAATTTATAGTATTAAGCTACCATAAATCTCAGAGGTACCCTCCACCCAGGGTACCTATTCTGTAAAATATTTGCCCCAAACATATCTTACAGAGGATTATTCTATGGATAATCTAGGTTCTTTAATTCTGCACATGCAAGGTACTTTCACATCTAAAACATCTTCTGTACCTAGTCCTGGATTTCTGGGACTTCTTTCAAAAAACAGCAACCGATCTGTAAGTTTTTCAGATTTGAAAGATCTTGTTTACTTAGTTATGCTTCCTACAATAAATTATTATATATGCTGTTAAAAGAGTAAACCTCCACTTTGCTTTCTGGAGACTTATTGTCTATATTCTTTACTCAAGTAGACGTATTAGCTAATTTTTTTTTTTTTTTTTTTAGTAAAGAAAAGAGAAAATGTTGTGTTCCTCATTACTGTAAAAGTGCATTTGAGTGTAAGAGGAAAGATGCAGAGTATATTTTAAAATTATCCTACTCTATTTGGTTTGCTGTATCATAGACTGCGTGTCTTAAACAACACACATTTATTTGTCAAAATTTTCTTGGCTGGGAATTTCAAGATCAGTGCTCTGGCAGATCCAGTGTCTGCTGGGGTCACTCTTCCTGCTTTGCAGATGGCTTAAAAAAATTTAATGTAACAGGAAAGAAACTAAAATTTTAGAAGCTAATATTGGAGATTTATTCTTTTTATCTGATGGTATAAGTGCTTTTTAAAATTTTCTTTTAAAACAAGAACACCAAATACAAACCATACAGGAAACATATGATAAGTTTGATGACCTTAAAATTAAGGATGTCTTGGGCTTCCCTGGTGGCGCAGTGGTTGAGAGTCCACCTGCCAATGCAGGGGGTACAGGTTTGTGCCCCGGTCTGGGAAGACCCCACATGCCGCGGAGCGGCTGGGCCTGTGAGCCATGGCCACTGAGCCTGCGCATCCAGAGCCTGTGCTCTGCAACGGGAGAGGCCACAACAGTGAGAAGTCCGCGTACCACACACACAAACACACACACACACACACACACACACACACACACACACACACAAATTAAGGATGTCTCTGCATAAAGAAAAATCAGAAAGAAAGAATAAAAAAGTAAGTTAGATTCTAAAAAAAGTATAGCAACTTATAGTTTTAGTATCCAGAATATATGAAGGACTTGTTCAAAACTGTAAGCAAAAGGGAAACTTCATACCAAAATAGTGGTAAAAGTCGGGAGGAGGATGTTCACAAAAGAGAGAATATAGATATTGTATAACCTTATGAGGAAGTATCTAACCTCATTAATATTCAGGTAAATAGAAATAAAAACTGTATTGGAGAATACTTAATTGACAAAAATTAGGAGTTAGAATGACACCAAGTTTGCCAAGGGTGGAGAACAAAGGGAACTCTCATACAGTGCTAGGGCAGTGGGGTTCAAATGTGATAAAAATCTCTATAAAAGACTTTTATTATGTCATACATTTGAACATGTACATACTCTAGATTCCTGCATTAGAAGCTGTCCTTGTATGTAATAACAACATTGCAAACAACCCAATCACCTTTCAACAATCAATTGAGTAGATAAATTGTGGTATGTCATACAATAGACTATATACAATAAACATAAGTAGATCTCAAAACCATAAAGTTGAATGAAAATAGCAGGTATATGGTTTGATTTCATTGAATAATCTGTTGGTTATGTGTGTATTTACATATTTACAGTTGATAGAAAGAAAGTCAAATACATGATTAAATCAGAAATTAGGAGAGTGGTTATTTTCTCTTGGTGGCATAAAGGACAAACATTACCAGGAAGGGAAATCCAGGCAGTTTCTAAGACACAGATAAAGTTCTTTTAAGTTGCTTGGTAGGTGTATACATGGTTTTTTTTTTTTTTATTATTATTCCTTAAACTTCTCATGAACATTATTGTGTGTTTAATACTTTTGGAACATTTTATTTAAAGAATATAAAAGAAAAACATAGAAAAGTTTTCAAAAATATATGTGCCAATGAGCTTTATTGAACTAAAGAACTTAATTTTAAATTGAGTTTCCAACATCTAACTAATACTCTTTTGGGGGGCAACTGTAATAAGATAGTTAGATGATTACATCTAGGCTTTCTCCCTCACCTTCCAATATCCTGCTCATCCTGATGGATTGCCTGCTGCACCTCCCTTCTTGTGGAAACTGGAATAATCAGTTAATCTCCTTTGAATAGCAGTTCATCATTTTCATTGATTTTCTTTCTGCGGCTGAAATATTCTTTGATTTCTCATGTCACTTCACTTTTCTCTTCAAGCTATCCATTTCTTTTCAGGCTTTATAACCGCTGGGGGCTGACATTCTCCCTCTGCTTGCCTGACTAAGGGTAGATTTCCTTCTAAAACTGCTGAGGCTTTTTTTTTTTTTTTTTATCACCCCAACTATATGTGTGTATTCTACTGTCAATATCTGCCATAATCTGATGTAGTTGAAACTCCCTTTCTTTCTTGTTCCCATCTGTCATGGCAAGCAACATATACAAAGGATATATGCAATAAGCAATTTTCTTGCTGGACTGCTGTGGGCAGCGACTAGGACTTTTATAGCATGCACTTACGCTGTTAGTGCCAGGAAGATTTAGGAGAGCATTATTCTGGGAACACCAAGCCCTGTATTGCACTTCTATTTCTGAGGGAATAATTGGACAGTAACATGGAAATGTTACTGGTGAAAAGACTACCCTATTTCCCACCAACCAATTTAAACAATGCTAATGATGCTTATAATTAGTATGTATGACAACTTTCCTATGTGCCAGCTACTGTGCTGTGCTTATTATCTCAGTTTATCAATGTAGAAGCTTTTATCTGACAATGATCGACAAAAGTCCAAATTCAAGTTGAAGAAAAAAAAGATTAAAGGGGAAGAAAAGATGAGAACAAGAGAAAGATGATGAGAAGAGAGAAGTGTGCCCCTTTTGGTATTTATTGTGTTACCTGTGACTTATACAACTCAATTTGGAAATAAAATTAGGGATGAGGACAGTAGAAACAACATTTTAATTTATTGTTCTCTCTAAGGATAATGCATTTATACATGCTTTGATTTTTTTCTTCTACTCCATCAAGGCTAGGAAATTATCTCACATTAAAAAATGTAGGGATAAACTTACAAATCGATCACTTAGATCAAGAGGTCTAGAACCAAATACCGACCCAAAATTTGTTATCATTCTTTTAAATAAAGTAACTTTATTCCTAATTTTCATTTAAAAAGTCAGGAAATGTATCAACTGTAAAGAAGAACACTTAAACCTGAAATCATACTATAAATGATATCATAATATGTATAAAATATAATTGTTTTCTGTGTTACATTTGGGTTCATAATATATCTGAATATGTATCGCCAGTTACTTAAGATATTTATGATATTTAAATTAACATTTAACATTTAACTACACATACATCATATAACTGTGTAATTCTTGCTACATAATATAAGCATATGGATATAACAAAACTTTAATTTTTTTCTATATAATTCTTATCTATTATTATGAACAATGCTGAGATGAAAAACTGCATATATAATATCTGTACCCTTACTCATAATTTTCTGTACATATTCCTAAAAGAAGAACTGCTAGGATCAATGTATATATACTTGAAATAGATGTATTTTTCTAAATGGCCCCCTAGAAATTTATTATCAATTTAAACTCTCCTTGGCAGTTTCTGAATGGCTGTTTTCACATCCTTTACAATACTAACTCATATTAATCTTTTAACCTCGCTAGTCTGATAAATACAAACAATAGTGCTTTTGTATTTTAGTGAATTCATTCAAATAATATCCAAGTTTAACATCTGTCTTAAGTGGGGTTCTTTGGGAAACAGACTCTGAGATGTAGACTTGCATGTAGGAAGTTTATTGGGGAGTGTCTACAGAAGCAAGTGTAAGACAGTGGGTAGACCTGGACAGAGGGAGTTGAATTTGAAGCAGTTGAAAGATGAGGTTATGAGATGATTCCCCAGGATTAGAAACCGGGATGGCCTTTCTGAGTTTTCTTAAATGAAAGTATGCACTCAGTCACTCCAAACATCTATGTATTCCCTTTTTGCCATAAAATTTAACTTGTATATTTAACCAAGAAAATGGTCTTAGGTCCTTTGGGAAAGAAATGGGGGAGTCCCTATCATGTACATCTGCTGAGGTTTTGCAGGGTTGTTCCTTCTGTGGACTGTCTTCTTCAGTCAGTAGTTTCTAGCTTAGGTCTAGAAACTGGTCAAGGATTGTGTTTGCATTGGGATTGCTACCTTACTTTCTTGACTGTCCTTGATTTCTTTTGATTTTGTAGAATGAGCAGTACCTTGTTGGCTGTCCATCTCTCTTTCCCTTAAGGATACTGAGTTCTTTTAATTATTTCCATAGGTAGGTCAGGCTCCCATGGATATCATTCAAAACTTGCTGCTCCTTTATAATATCTGAGCCCACCTTGTTCTAAGAGCTCAGCAACACTGCCTGACCTATATTTTCTGGATTCTACCATCCTCATCTGTCAGTGAGCCAAAATTTCTACATTCAAGTTTATTTTATTCATTTAGGAATTTTGCTCAACCAAGTCCTTTAACCTCTCTTAAGTGACAGATTTCTACTCGGTAAAATACAAATAAAATGAATTGCTCTCTTCCAACCTCATACTCTTGTTTCCAGGGTAAAATGAAAAAAATTAAAATGTGTGACTATATTTTATAAAACTGTAGTTCTAAATAAATGTAATGTAGTATTTTTATTTTCTCATTACAAAATCATGCAACCTTTATGTCATAGTGGTAGTATCTCAAAATATCCTGTCTTAATATGTTGGAAAATCATTACATCTTCTACCATAACTGAATTTTTACAAGAGTTAACTGTTATAAACTTACATCCATAAAAAACAAGATTTTCCTTTTAGCCACAGATAAAGAATATAATCCTAAAGACACTGTGGGTCATGATACCTAACATGTGAGAAGGAATCAAGGAAAAAGATAGGACCCAAAATTTGGGGATGGAAAAGACAATTTGAAAGAGCATTTCTCGGACTTTAGGGATGGCTACTTTACTTACAGGACCATGTTGAGAGATGACCATACTCCATGTCTATGTCTAGGGTGGAGTGTACTTCTGTATTTTGTGACTCAGAGGTCTAATGGAAAAGGCACTCCTCTCTTCCTTTGCCTCAACTATTGCAGACCTTCTCCTATAGAGTAGAACCTAATCTGGCAAATATGTTGCTGCTCTTGAACTTTTGATTATTTTTAATTGGTAGTTTAATTATCATAAGACCAGATGATTAATATTCTACATACCATAATATAAGAAGAGTTTTACTGAAGCAAAGTTAAATTTTTAAAAGCAAAACCTTCAGTCTCATCATGATAAATCTTTAAAAAGGCAGAGAGCTTTATAATGAGAATACTTTTTAGATTCCTATTAATAATTTTTCTTTTCACAAAACAAGGTATTTCTGCTTTTATATTTTATATTATTAAATATTTCAAACTTTAAGCAAAATTTCAGAGAACTATATAATGGATATATAAATATACAAATATATACACATATCACTGAGATTTAATAGATGTAAAATTTTTGCCACACTTTCTGTAGTATTTTATTTGGGAGTCTTGCTGTTATGTCTTTTTTTAAAATAAGTGTTATGTTAATTGATAATATTCAATTTATGTAGTTCAAAGTTTTAACATTTTGTAACAGAGGCTTGGCTTCTAACTATAGAGAATATTTTGACCATCTTAATTTATTGATATTTATGAATAAACCTTTATAGGAGGTTATAAACATTGTCTAGGAGGTATTTTCATATGAAATCTGAAGCTTTTTTCATGTCCTCAAAGCTACAACTGTAGCTTGAATTGAGATTTCACTTTTCTGGAGTTAAAATTCATATTATATTGTAGCCTTTTAAGAAATGGAATGTATATCTGGAAAGCTGACAACAAATCTTTGTCACAGTTTTTTGAAAATAAGTGGTTTATCCCACATTATATTCTTGATCCAGACGTGCTAATGATTTATTTCAGAGTCATTGAGAATCTGGCAGGAGACATCAAAATAAATGAATGGAAAAGGTGTATTAACCAACCCATTAAGACAATTAAAATGAGAGCATATGGATGAATTTTTCTCTTTTCAGTTTGCATACATATCAACTTTAGAAAAACTATTGGATAAAATTGAATATTAAAACTGGAGATGTGAACCATCTGGCAATTTGAAAATAACAGCATAAAATTTGGGGTCAAGCTGTTGAAACTTGGAAACAAATGGAAATATGAATTTTTATTAAAATAATAATATGCAAGAAAGTATGATTTCAGGAAGTAAAAATGAAGAGATATACTTTAAGAATTAGAAGTTATCTGAGTTTCTTTAATGTGTTTACTGCATGGTCAGTCAAACCTGCCATACCTATAGGTAGCTAGGTCTATTTTTCCCCCGGTTGTTTTATATTGAAAAATCACAATAAAGCCAACTTTCTCCTATTTAAATGTCTTTTAAGAATAACTATTTAAACATAAAATAACAGCAACATATTATGGATTTATTATATCTACATGTTATGTAATGAGTGACAATTAGAACATAAAGGTTGGGGGAGGATTGAAGTATACTATTGTAAGTTCCACATACTATATGTGAAGTGGTATAATATTGCTTAAAGATAGTAATAAGTAAAAAATGTACCCAGACAACAACTAAAAACAAAACAAATAGAGCAAGCAGTAAAAAGCAAATAGTTATAGCTAATTAGCTAACAAAGGTAATACGATAGAATCATAAAAATAATCAGAAAGAAGACAGAGGGAAAAGGGAACAAAAAGGGGACAAATATAAAACATGTAAGTAAGATAATAGAAATGAACCAAAATAGATCAATAGTCACACTAAATGTAAAAGCAAATTAAAGTGAAAGTCAGATTTTGTGAGAGTGGATAAAAAGTGAGACAACTATATGGTGCCTATAAGAAATACTCCTTAAATGAAGACTCAAATGGATTAAAAGTAAAGTGACGGAAAAGGATACACAAGACTAACAATCATTTTCTGAAAAATGGAGCATGATGCAAAGTACATTTTGAAACAAAGAATATTACTAAGGATAAAGAAGGCTATTAAATAGTGACGACAAAGTTATTTCATCAGTTGGACATAATCATAAACATTTATGAACTAAACAGGGCTTCAAGTACATGAGTCAAAAGCATAAAGTTTCAAGAGGAAGTAGACAAATTCAGAATTTCAGCTGAAAATCTTAATGCTATGTTCTCAGTATTTGAGAAAACAAATAGAAGGAAAATCAGTAATCATACAAAATATTTGAAGAACACTAGCAACTAACTTGACCTAATTTGACATCTACGGAACAGTTCAGCCAAATACGACAGAGTACACATTCTTTTCAAGAGTACATGGAGAACACTGGAGCCTACCTGGGCTCTTTGTTGGGGCTAATGGTGGAGTCTGGGATGGCTCACACGAAGGAGTACTTACCAGAACTTCTGCTGCCAGTGTCCTTGTCCCCACAGTGAGACAGAGCCACCCCCACCTCTGCAGGAGACCCTCCAACAGTAACAGTCTGAGCCATGTAGATTAAAGGCTCTTGGTGCTCCAGCCAGGCATCAGGGCTGTGTCTCTGAGGTGGGAGAACCAACTTCAGGACACTGGTCCACAAGAGACCTCCCAGCTCCATGTAATAACAAATAGTGAAAATCTCCCAGAGATATCCATCTCAACACCAAGACCCAGCTTCACTGAACGAACAGCAAGCTACAGTGCTGGACACCCTATGCCAAACAACTAACAACACAGGAACACAGCCTCATCCATTAGGAGAGAGGCTACCTTAAATCATAATAAGGCTACAGATACCCCCAAAACACATCAACAGACGTGGACCTGCCCACCAGAAAGACAAGATCCAGCCTCATCCACCAGAACACAGGCAGTAGTCCCCTCAACCAGAAAACCTACTCAACCCACTGAACCAACCTTAGCCACGGGGGACAGACACCAAAAACAATGGGAACTACAAACCTGCAGCCTGCGAAAAGGAGACCCCAAACACAGTAAGATAAGCAGAATGAAAAGACAGAAAAACACACAGCAGATGAAGGAGCAAGGTAAAAACTCACCAGACCTAAAAAATGAAGAGGAAATAGGCAGTCTACCTGAAAAAGAATTCAAATAATGATAGTAAAGATGATCCAAAATCTTGGAAATAGAATAGACAAAATGCAAGAAACATTTAACAAGGACCTAGAAGAACTAAAGAGGAAGCAAGCAATGATGAACAATACAATAAATGAAATGAAAAATATTCTAGATGGGATCAATAGCAGAATAACTGAGGCAGAAGAATGGATAAGTGATCTGGAAGATAAAATAGTGGAAATGACTATTGCAGAGCAGAATAAAGAAAAAAGAATGAAAAGAAATGAGGACAGACTCAGAGACCTCTGGGCCAACATTAAATGCACCAACATGCAAATTATAGGGGTCCCAGAAGAAGAAGAGAAAAAGAAAGGGACTGAGAAAATATTTGAAGAGATTATAGTTGAAAACTTCCTTAATATGGGAAAGGAAATAGTTAATCAAGTCCAGGAAGCAGAGAGAGTCCCATACAGGATAAATCCAAGGAGAAATATGCCAAGACACATATTAATCAAACTATCAAAAATTAAATACAAAGAAAACATATTAAAAGCAGCAAGGGAAAAACAACAAATAACACACAAGGGAATCGCCATAAGGTTAACAGCTGATCTTTCAGCAGAAACTCTGCAAGCCAGAAGGAAGTGGCAGGATATATATAAAGTGATGAAGGAGGAAAAGCTACAACCAAGATTACTCTACCCAGCAAGGATCTCATTCAGATTTGATGGAGAAATTAAAACCTTTACAGACAAGCAAAAGCTGAGAGAGTCCAGCACCACCGAACTAGCTTTACAACAAATGCTAAAGGAACTTGTCTAGGCAAGAAACACAAGAGAAGTAAAAGACCTACAAGAACAAACCTGAAACAATTAAGTAAATGGTAATAGGAACATACATATCGATAATTACCTTAAATGTAAATGGATTAAATGCTCCCACCAAAAGACACAGACTGGCTGAATGGATACAAAAACAAGACCCATATATATGCTGTCTACAAGAGACCCACTTCAGACCTAGGGACACATACAGACTGAAAGTAAGGGGATGGAAAAAGTTATTCCATGCAAGTGGAAATCAGAAGAAATCTGGAGTAGCAATTCTCCTATCAAACAAAATAGACTTTAAAATAAAGACTATTACAAGAGACAAAGAAGGACACTACATAATGATCAAGGGATTGATCCATGAAGAAGATATAACAATTGTAAATATTTATGCATCCAACATAGGAGCACCTCAATACATAAGGCAAATACTAACAGCCTTAAAAGGGGAAATCGACAGTAACACAATCATAGTAGGGGACTTTAACACCCCACATTCACCAGTGGACAGATTAGCCAAAATGAAAATAAATAAGGAAAAACAAGTTTTAAATGATACATTAAACAAGATGGACTTAATTGATATTTATAGGACATTCCATTCAAAAACAACAGAATACACATTTTTCTCAAGTGCTCATGGAACATTCTCCAGGAGAGATCCTATCTTGGGTCACAAATCTAGCCTTGGTAAATTTAAGAAAATTGAAATCGTATCAAGTATCTTTTCCGACCACAATGCTATGAGACTAGATATCAATTATAGGAAGAGATCTATAAAAAATACAAACACATGGAGGCTGAACAATACACTACTTAATAACAAAGTGATCACTGAAGAAATCAAAGAGGAAATCAAAACATACCTAGAAACAAATGACAATGGAGACACGATGACCCAAAACCTATGGGATGCAGCAAAAGCAGTTCTAAGAGGGAAGTTTATAGCAATACAATCCTACCTTAAGAAACAGGAAACATCTAGAATAAACAACCTAACTTTGCACCTAAAGCAATTAGAGAAAGAAAAATAGAAAAAACCCCAAATTTAGCAGAAGGAAAGAATTCATAAAGATCAGATCAGAAATAATTGAAGAAGAAATGAAGGAAACGATAGCAAAGATCAATAAAACTAAAAGCTGGTTCTTTGATAAAATAAACAAAATTGATAAACCATTAGCCAGACTCATCAAGAAAAAAAAGGGAGAAGACTTAAATCATAGAATTAGAAATGAAAAAGGAGAAGTAGTAACTGACACTGCAGAAATACAAAAAATTATAAGAGATTACTACAAGCAACTATATGCCAATAAAATGGACAACATGGAAGAAATGGACAAATTCTTAGAAATGCACAACCTGCTGAGACTGAATCAGGAAAAAATAGAAAATATGAACAGACCAATCACAAGCACTGAAATTGAAACTGTGATTAAAAATCTTCCAACAAACAAAAGCCCAGGATCAGATGGCTTCACAGGTGAATTCTATCAAACATTTAGAGAAGAGCTAACACGTATCCTTCTCAAACTCTTCCAAAAGATAGCAGAGAGAGGAACACTCCCAAACTCATTCTGTGAGGCCACGATCACCCTGATACCAAAACCAGACAAAGACGTCACAAAGAAAGAAAACTACAGGCCAATATCACTGATGAACATAGATGCAAAAATCCTCAACAAAATACTAGCAAACAGAATCCAACAGCACATTAAAAGGATCATACACCATGATCAAGTGGGGTTTATTCCAGGAATGCAAGGATTCTTCAATATACACAAATCAATCAACGTGATACACCATATCTACAGACTGAAGGAGAAAAACCATATGCTCATCTCAATAGATGCAGAGAAAGCTTTTGACAAAATTCAACACCCATTTATGGTAGAAACCCTGCAGAAAGTAGGCATAGCGGGAACTTTCCTCCATATATTAAAGGCCATATATGACAAACCCACAGCCATCATCATCCTCAATGGTGAAAAACTGAAACCATTTCCACTAAGATCAGGAACAAGACAAGGTTGCCCACTCTCAGCACTCTTATTCAACATAGTTTTAGCCACAGTTCTAGCCACAGCAATCAGAGAAGAAAAAGAAATAAAAGGAATCCAAATCGGAAAAAATAAAAAATAAAAAGAGTACATGGAATATTTGCCAAGGCAGAATACATTCTGGGCTATAAAACAAGAATCATGGATTTCAAAAGGATTCAATTCATATGAAGTATGTTCTTTGACCACAGTGGAATTAAAATAGAAGTCAGTAAGCGAAAGAACACAGGGAAATCTTCCAAATATTTAGGAACAGAATTGTAAATAATATATGGGTCAGTGAAGGGAACATTAGGATGCCTTAGGTACTAGAAATACAAAACAAATTTATTTAAGAACACCTGGGCACCTCCGTCACCGAGGATCCTGCACTTAGGATAACAAAACTCCACCCATAATCCTACATTTTCTACTATTGCAGGTAGCAGTATTCAGGTACCCATAGAATTCTGCTCCAACTCATTTGTTCCATGACCTCAAAACAAAAGACAACTGAACTAGAATACCACGTTAGGTTTGTAGTTTGCTATAGTTTATGTTGGAGAAGAATACTTCAAGGTGCACCTTCCTTAAGACTGCATTATGAAGTATCATTTTCTGGTATTGGTGTGTGTCCATTTTCCTGCTTCTTTCTGTATTTCGATTCATGGTTTTGGAGCTACATATGAATTAACACAATATTTGCAGTAGTTTATCTTGAGGACTAAAGAACATTTTGCAGTGTTAAAAAGTCCATATTATTAATTTGTATATTTTTAGGGATAGAGGTAATGTGTAAAGTATAATACTAATTCTTTACTTGCACAGAAAAAAGGACTCATGAAATTAATTATAGGAGCTGAAGAAAGACTGAATAAATATAAAAAAATAAACAATAAAATAAAGGGAAGTAAATAATGATATAGGACTTTGACATGATTTTCTTAAAGGAACAATATTGTCTGCTCAATATTTCACCAAACGTGTTTTCATATTCATGGTATTAACAGCAAGGTGTTTCAAATTTAAAGATAAAGTAGACATCATTGAGTAATTTGACTTGTAAAGTAAATAGAAATAAGAAAATAATCACTATCAAAGGGGACAAATTCCAAATAAACATTAATTTGTTAGGTAATACGGTGTGAAAAGAAATTATACATAAAATAAAAAGTAAGTAATTCTTGTTCAACTAGATTATATCAAAGATTCTTTTAACTATGGTGTACTGGGGATAAAAATCATGTTGAAAAAAAATGTATTACCCTATACTTGAATAAATAGGAAACAAGGACATCAAAATTAACAAATATTTCATTGGTTTTGCACTTGTTTTTTAAAGTACAGGTTTAGACTTATGTGAACAGTGAAAATATTTTTCAGTTTTAAGCATTGATTTTAATCCATTATCAAGGACAAGTCTGTGAAAATGGAGGTAACGAGGTTAGTGAAGAAAAAATTGTATAATGCAGAATTTTGCCCAAAAGGTCATGAGTTTTATGTCTCATATGGAGCATTAATTGACTTTTTACTAAGTGACATGATGGTTTCAATTATGGCTATAGCAATTACATCCTTTGGACAAGTGAAAGATAATATTCAGTAATTCCTAGATCTTCCCGAAGATGAAATTTCTTGATGAAACTTATATCGAATTTGACCTTACAGCTACTCTTGGGTACTCTACAGGAATTCTAAATGAATACTGGCAAAGCAATTCGATTTCTATTGGACTTTATGAAATAAAATAGAGGAATCGAGGAAAACAACAGCAAATTCTTAGAAAAAGAAGCAAATCATGTTCTTTGACAGAAAATCAGAATTTTTAAATTGCACTATCCATACTTATTTGGTATGAATTGTTACTTATAATTGATGCTGTTACTAAAACCTTATAACAGTTAAAAATTGTTTTATTTTACTTTTTACAGGATTAAATGATTACATACATAGAAATTTTCAGATTTTGTTAAATCTAAACAAATTTTATATGAAATGTAAAATGTGACATTTAATTTATATAAGAAAATCATAACAAGGAAACAGAACTATAATTAAGAAGGAGAACATTGAACTAAAAATACTAAGATAATTCTATAATATAATTCTGTTTTTGTTCATTATAGATTGCAGATATAGTTTAAATCGAGAGGACTTTTTAAATAAACTGAGCAATATACTGCTAGTTTTTAGTTTTCTTTTTTTTTTTAATGAATTTATGTATTTATTTTTGGCTGTGTTGGGTCTCCATTGCTGCATGCGGGCTTTCTCTAGTTGCGGCGAGTAGGGGCTACTCTTTGTTGCGGTGCGCAGGCTTCTCATTGCGGTGGCTTCTCTTGTGGTGGAGCACAGGCTCTAGGCATGTGGGCTTCAGTAGTTGTGTCATGTGGGATCAGTAGTTGTGGCACGTGGGCTCAGTAGTTGTGGTGCATGGGATTAGTTGCTCTGTGGCATGTGGAACCTTCTGGGACCAGGGCTCGAACCCGTGTCCCCTACATTGGCAGGCAGATTCTTAACTCCTGAGCCATCAGGGAAGTCCCTAGTTTTCTTTATAATATTTCAGCATTGAAAAATGGGAGAGAAAATTAAAACTAAGAAATACTGTTTGCAAATGGCAGAACTTTCTTCAAGGGTCAGTAAGCCATAATATAATTGATAGTGATTTTATACTGATAACATTAAAAGATTTTATGGAAATGACAATTTATCATATGTGATTCTTCTATAATGCTTGAACATTATGTATAAAGTTCTTGATTTATTCTGAAATTGCTTTATGTCTTTTAATGTTTCAAGTTGCTACTGACTCCACTGGGTAAATTTTCTTTAAACTGAAATTAAATAAGAAATAAATTAATACTGACAATTACTCATTTTATTTAATTAGGTAAAAATGTGTCAAATTATATGAAAAGCCTGATTATAATATCATTATTAGTCATTTTGCTAAAATGTAAGCATTTTTAAGTAGTACATATATGGCTTTATTATATTTATATTTTATTGTATTATACAAACATCACAGGCCCATCAGCACATCCCCCAGAGAAGCGTGATGGTAAATTTTTCTTAGGAATTTTGCCCACCTTCATCAACAAAACAAAAAACAAAAAATCCATACATTTACCCATACTGCTCAATTTTCTTGTTATGAAGTTAACCTGTCAAAATAGGAGGAAAGCATAGTCAACTGTTTATTATCTTGATTTATATAGTTGAATAGTCACGTATAACATATATGAGCCTTCATTTCTACTCTTGCCCTGGGTTCGGCAAATGATAGGAACTGGCTGCTCTAGTGATGCATGTTGGACTTGCTCCATGCAGGAGAAAACAGTAACACAGGAAACTCAGCCTCTGAGATTTGGAGGCTGATTTTACTGTCCATTCTTATTAGAATGGGACCAATAGTTAGCTGTTCTTTATTTTAATTAATTTCATGAATATCTTTACAAGGTGAGCATGACTGTGCCTACCAGGCACATAACGTCTACCTTCAGAACTTCCTGGAAGGGACTGATTCAAATTTCGGATTTTGGGACACCTTTAAATTCCAACTAGTACTGGGTAGCAACTACCCTGGTCTGCAGCCCACCTTGCTTTTTTTTTTTTTTTTTTTTTTTGCTATGCCCTTGTATGCCCTTGTTCTCTCACACATCTAGGAGCACCTCAGACACCACTGCGACCTAGGATTGCCCACACCAACTGTGCAGTTCTCTCTGGAGAGAAGGACCAAGAGGTGGGCTCACTTAGCCCTTGGACGGAGTTTCTGTGCCATTTTTGCATGGAATGTGGGGTTCAGGAAACCCTCAGCTACTGCTGGAAGATGTGGGCTCCTAGTCAGCAAGTGCTGTGGATCCTTCTTCCCATGGAGTGAAGCTGGGGAGGTGAGGAAGATCAGAGTCAGTTCCTCTAAGCTCTAGGCTCAGGGTCAGGTCTCCCCTTGCCTGGATCCCAGGGTGGATCCGGTGCCAGGCACTGTGTTGGAAAAGAGATGCAGAGCTAAAATACACATTTCCAGGTGTCAAGGGTACTGACATTTAGTATAGTTACTATCTGGAATGTTCACATGATCCCTATGTAATCATTTATGAACTAATAAGTAACCATTAGAAGTGAAATCATCAAAATGAAAACATTTTAGTAAAAAAAGATGGTCATTATGTAAGTGCAAATAATTCCTTTTTTGCTTTTCTTAGGCAGTTGATTTGTGTCATTAATTTTTATCTCTGAAATTATTCCCTGAACAAAAATTTCAGGAAAAATGTGCTTAAAAGAATACCAGCTATGGTATGCTTCAAGCTGCTTGATGGAACTTAGCGCATAGAATTTCGTAGAACAAAGCAGATCTTAAATGAAGGTAGGTTTTGGAGTAGATAGAAGTTAGAAATTACCTATTCTTCCATTTAAAATAGAAATTTAAGTGGAAAGAATCTGTTCCCTGTAGAACGAAAGACCCCAGCATTTTCCAGATAAACCCTGTATGCAAGGAGTACTTTCCTTTTCTGCTTTGTTAGTTATCTCTTCTCCATTCTTTTATACTTATCTTTCTACCACCTTGCACTCATCTCAGTTTGTTTTTCCATATCCAGCTAATTACTTAGTTTCATAATTCTGCTTATTTACATTAATATGTTCCTTTAGAGTTGTACATTTGCTTGAATATACATTTACTCTTGTATTTAAGAACTTGACGTAACAAGTTTTAGGGAAGGCCAACTGAGATATACAGCCCACTCTGTGTGGTATTTGCATTTTATTTGAGGTATATCTATAATAATCCCTTCAGAAAGTGGAATCTATACTCCCACATGAGCAGAGAGTACTCAATTTTTTATAACTTCATTAGGGTTTTGCTTTTTACTGTGATGCTTTCAAAGATTACAGTATAATTTAGGAATGAGAAAATATTAGTGTTTTCACCAATAAGTGTTAAACTATCATTACATTCCTTTGTCAGTCTTCCATATTTTGATATCCATATTTAAACATAGGTAAGCTTCTAAAACTACATGAAAGGCAAGATATCGAAACCTTGGTTTCCTCATTTACATAATAAAGGATAATGATAGTACTTACATTGCAGTTTTGTGAGAATTAAATGGAAATCCAGCTCTGGTCATGTAGTAGAGTTCCTGGCTCAGAGCAAATATTCAAAAGAACTCAATACATTTTAGTTATGATTATTAGACAGTTACTCTAAGCAGAGACAATGATCTATATTGTCTGTTAGATTGACTAGTTGGAGGTTGATCACCAATTAGTATGTCAGATCCCCTTCCAAATAAATAGGTCATTACAGTGAAGTATGCCAGAAAAGCAGTTGTTTGAGACTGAAATTTAGCAAATAGTACCACTGATAAATTGTTCAGTAATTGACTCTTCTTATGAATCAAAAATAGACTCTAGCCATTTTATTTTAGTTAATTTAGTCCCTACTACCCATGTGCAAAGCAATTTTATAAAGTGAATAGCATAGAAAAATAAAACATCTGACCTTAAAATATTATAACTCATTGCTCATTGTTTACCAGTTTTTTTGACTTACCATTTTAATACTTTTTAAAATTTTATACCAATCTTATTTTTACTTATTTTTCTGGTGAATGATTTTCCGTTTGTCTAATTTCTGAGCTAAATCTTTCAAGGCTACATGTGTTTCAATCTTGGTTTCTATAAGGTCTTAATTATTTCTTGGGTAACATTTTATTATTTCACTTACACGGGCATATTAGAATTTCAAAAAAATCTACTCATATGGTATGTATGGAAAGGTTTTATGGGGATTTTGGGATTTCATGGAAATGATTTTTTATTTTGAAAATTAACAAATATACACAAAAGTAAAGGGAATAAAATAATCAACTTTATGTACCCAATACACAGCTATAACAATCAATTGCCATTTTGTTGATTTTTTTCAAGAAATACATTTTTAAAATTGTATATTTCATATAAATATAAATAAATATAAATATGGCTCGGGAGAGATACTAAAAAAATTTCTCATTAGTGTGTCATTCTCATTTCTGTTAAGAGTTCTGTAAAAATGAACTAGTGATGAGCTGACCAATGAAAGAAAATAACACAAACTAATAATTGTCCTATGACCTTGTCCAGCTATGAATTATATAGTGATCTTCTGAAACTGTTGAGCTTGTGGTTTGTAGGAATCTTGAGTTAGAGTCTAATTTTCAGCCCACTTCCTTCCTTGAGCTTGTAAAGAAAAAAAAAGTGTGTGCAATCAAATGAAAAGGAAAAATAAATTTCCCCATCTCTTTATTGAAGTTATACTGTTTTTCCCTTCTGAATATAAAGAGTCTTCAATGGGAAAAATACAATTTACTTCCACTAGATCATTAATGGTGTATACCCAATCTAA
This sequence comes from Kogia breviceps, assembly GCF_026419965.1. NCBI lineage: Eukaryota > Metazoa > Chordata > Mammalia > Artiodactyla > Physeteridae > Kogia > Kogia breviceps. The sequence goes on along the minus strand of NC_081317.1, from coordinate 49,852,513 downwards.
ATACTCATAGAAAATAACATAATTCTCACTCTCTTTCAATTGCCATATCTGATCAGATATCAAAAGAAGTATCTCTCAGATGTGGCTTTTCATATCCATTCCAGTGTAGTCTTATAATCAATAAGTATGAGTCAAATTTGGCATAGTTCTTCCTGGTGTCTTTCAATGGCTGTTTTATTTTGATTACTGGAATCAAATAGTTAATGTTCATGTATGTTAAGCACTTAGATAACTGGCTCTGACCCTTGCTAATTTTGGTCTGCCATAGCAGTAAACAGCAGTACAATTTCCACAAGATACCATGTCTTTTCCCTTCTAGCATTTGCCAGGGACTAAAAGTTTTTAACTTGGGTCCACATAATCTCTGGGAGTAATCTTGCTGTCTAATGATAACAGACAGATAAATTCATTCAATTTTCTAAAGAAAGGGGATTCATGTGAAAAGTCAGAGCAATTATCACCCCATAAACAACTTCAAGGTAAATGGAACTACAGAAAACTGGGGGAAGTGAAATGGCTTAAAAGCATATATATGTGAAGTTTTTCCCATAATATTGGAAATAAGGCAAGAATATCCATTCTCACCACTCCTTTACTGGACGTTTTAGCCAGTGCAATGAGGGAAGAAAAAATATATATTTTTGAAAGGTATACATATTGCCTGTTCTCAGATGACAAAATGTCTGTAGAAAATCCCAAGGAATCTAAAGGCAAAAACCCAAAACCCCCAAAACTCTAAGAACTAATAAAAATGAGTTTAGCAAAGTTATAGGATACAGGTCAGTATAAAATCATATTTCTATAGTAGCAGTGAATAACTGAAAAATCAATTAAAAATACAATGCCATTACAATAACACCAACAAAAAAGAAATGCTTAAATATAAAATTAATGAAATTTCAGGAAATCATTGCTGAAAACTACAAAATGCTGATAAAAGATATAAAAGAAAACCTCAAGAAATGGAGACATATTTTCCCAGATTGGAAGACTCAACATAAAAAAGACATGAATTCTTCCCTGACTGATCTATAGATTTAGTGCAATATCAGTAAAAAAACCCAACAGGTGTTTTTCAGATGTAGACAAACTAATTCTGAAAAGTATATTGAAGGGCAAAGGAATAAGTAAAACAATTTAAGAAAATAACGAAGTTGGGAGAATCACACTACTAAATTTTAAGAATTACCATAAAGTGGTAATAATTAAGAGTGTGGTTTTGATAAAAGAATAGACACATATCAGAACCAAATAGAGAGTCTAGACATACACTCTCACATATATGGCCATTTGATCTTTGACAAAGTTGCATAAGCAGTCCAGTGGAAGAAGGAGAGATGGTGTTGAAACAATTGGTCATCCATATGTAAAATAAAAATGAAAGGAAAAGGAAAAAGAACCTGAACGTAAACATCTCACCTTATATATGAACTTACTCAAAATGGATTACAGATATAAATGTAAAACATAAATCTATAAAAGATTTAGAAGGAAATATAGGGGGAAATCTGGTATTTTGCAGAGCTTTTAGGCCTGACCCCAAAAGCATAATCATAAAAGAAAAAATGATAATTATATATTATCAAAATTAAAAGCTTTTACTCTGTGAAAGACACTATTAAGAGAATGAAAAGACAAGCTACAGACTTGGAGGACATATTTACAGATCAGAAATTCAGCAAAGGACTAGAATTTCAGAATGTATAAACAACTCTCAAATCTCAACAATAAGAAAACACATAATTAAAAGTCTCCCAGACTTCAGACAATACTACAAAGCTATGGTAATTAAAACAGCATGGTATTGGCACAATCACAGACATATGGATCAATGGAACAGAATAGAGTACCCAGAAATAAACCCACACACCTATAGTCAGTCTTCAACAAAGGAGGCAAGCATAGACAGTGGAAAAAAGACAGTCTTTTCAGCAAGTGGTGCTGGGAAAGCTAGACAGCCACATGTAAATCAATGAAGTTAGAACATTCCCTTACACCATACACAAAAATAAACCCGAAGTGGCTTAAAGACTTAAATATAAGACAGGCAACCATAAAACTCCTAGAGGAGAACATAGGCAAAACATTCTCTGACATAAATAGCACCAGTGTTTTCTTAGTCTCCCAAGACAATAGAAATAAAAGCAAAAATAAACAAATGGAACCTAATCAAGCTTATAAGCTTTTGCATAGTAAAGGAAACAATAAACAAAATGAAAAGACAACCTATGGACTGGGAGAAAATATTTGCAAGCAATGTGACTGATAAGGGCTTGATTTCCAAAATATACAAACAGCTCATATAACTCAATAACAACAACAAAAAACCCAGTCAAAAAATGAGCAGAAGACCTCAAGAGACATTTCTCCAAAGAAGACATACAGATGACCAGTTGGCACGTGAAAAGATGCTCAGTATCGCTAATTATCAGAGAAATGCAAATCAAAACTATTCAGTATAATAAGGTACCACCTCAAACCAGTCAGAATGGCCATCATTAAAAGGTCTACAAATAACTAATGCTGGAGAGGGTGTGGAGAAAAGGGAACCCTCCTACACTGTTGGTGTGAATGTAAGTTGGTGCAGCCACTATGGAAACAGTGTGGAGGTTCCTTAATGAACTAAAAATAGAGTTACTTTATGACCCAGCAATCCCACTCTGGGCATATATCCAGAGAAAATTCTAATTTGGAAAGATACATGCACCTTAGTGTTCATAGCAGCACTATTTACAATAGCCAAGACATGGAAGCAACCTAAATGTCCATCAGCAGATGAATGGATAAAGAAGATGTGGGGGGTGTGTGTATGTGTGTATATATCTGTGTATATATGCACAGTGGAATACTACTCAGCCATAAAAAAAGAGTTAAATAGTGCCACTTATAGCAACATGGGTGGACCTGAAGATTATCATACCAAGACAGAGAAAGACAAATATCATATGATACCACTTATATGTGGAATCTAAAAGATGATAGAAATGAACTTATTTATGAAACAAAAAGAGACAGACATAGAAAACAAACTTATGGTTACCAAAGGGGAAAGAGGCAGGAGGGGAGGGATAAATTAGGAGTTTGGGGTTAGCAGATATAAACAACTATATATAAAATAGATAACAACAGTACCCTACTGTGTAGCACAGGGAACTATATTCAGTATCTTGTAATAACTTATAATGGAAAAATATATAAAAAAAGAATATATATATATATATATCACTTTGCTGTACACCAGAAACTAACACATTGTAAATCAGCTATAGATTAAAAAATTTTTTTAATGAATAACGCTTAAATATATACTTTACAAAAGAGTATGAAAGGATGACAGATTCACACAAGAAGAAGTATAACATCATTAGCTATCAGAAAATGAAAATTAAAACCACAGTGAGATACTACTACACACCTTATAGAATGGATAAAATAAAAATAGTGATAATACTAAGGGTTGATTAGAGTATGGAGTAAATGTAACTCTTTGTGAGAAAGCAATATGCTTCAGCTACACAGTAGTTTCTCACAAGTACCAAATGATCCACTAATCCTACTCCTGTGTGTTTATCCAAGAGAAGTGAAAACTTATCACACTAAAACTTATATGTGGATGTTGGTAGCAGAATTGGCCAATAGGAACTTACTTCATCTTCAACAGGTGAATGGGTAAACTGTGGTACATCCATACAGTAAAAAGTAACAAACTATTGATAGACACATGACAATTTATGTGGATCTCAAGATCTTTCTCCAGAGTGATAAATGCCAATCTCAAAAGTTTATGGACTTCATGGTTCCATTCTAGAAAATACAAAATTATAGCCAGGGAGAACAGATGAGCAGTGCTGGGAGTAGAGACTGGGGGAGGATGTGAGCACAAAAGAATAGCAGGAGGAAGTTTATTTTGGGTGATTGAACACTTTTGGATCTTGACTTTACTGGTAGCACCATGAATATCTCCATGTATTAGAATTAATGTAACTGTACAATAAAAAGTCAGTTTCTTTGCATGATAATTTTTAAAAAATCACACGGACACATACTCTGGCACACACACATAATTATTATATGGTTTATGTAAGATGTTAAAAGATATTGAATCCAAAAAAGGAGACATAATGATCCTTGTAAAGTTTGCTTTCAGTTATAACACAGGATTGTTAAGTTTTTAAAAAGAAGTTGTTATGGTACCACAGAATACCAAATAATTGATGGAAAAGAAAAAAAATGCTCTAGAAATTCTCTCAGATCTCAAAAGAGATTAGTGCAGTAAATAAAAAGATAAAAAGATGAAGATAGCTGTATGTAAACTGACAACAGAGCAGATGGAGGTGGAATAATAAATGAAAAATAAACTACAATTTCCTAAACTGTGAAAGACTTGTCAGATCAAAATGGCAATAAAAAATGATGAAAAGAGATGCATATCTAAACTTATATCTGTGACACTTTTAAATTTCAAGAATAATGAACAAATCTTAACAGTTATTCAGTGTTAGAGGAGTGGGTCGCCAACCTATAAGAAAAAAATAAATCCATGTTATTATCATTTACTTGTGGTTTTATTATGTGGCAGTAAAATATATCCCATTTTTTTGGTTGGTCCCAATGTTTAACTGTATTGCGCAGAAGCATAGCCCATCTTTTGTGTACCTGTGATTTGTTCTGGAAGGAGGACCTAATCTAGCCCAAAGTCATTCAGAGAACAGTCCCTAGGAGCAGTGATAGATTCAGGCATGTTAGAATACTCAAAACAAAATGAACTTGGGACTTTTGCTTTGAATGTGCTGAGTGCTGTGATGATATGAACCTCAAAATTTCTACTGCCATCTTGCCATCTTGGAGTTAATCAGCTGAGGCTGAAGGAGACACAGATTAAACAAAGTCATGAAATGGATACTACTGACAACATTAAACACAGAATTAAAGCACCTCTGAAGCAAGGCTGCTCTTTGACTCTTTGGTTCCATAAGCAAATAAATTTCTTCTTGTGTTTAAGACAGTCCAGGCAAAATTTCCTCTTATGTAGAATGAAATGCATCTTGAAGGATAAAAATATTTTAATTTTCATATTTTATTTGTATTTTCTTTATTCCTTACAATTAAAAAGAATCAATAACAAAGTAATATTTACATTTTTTCTTTAATCATTTTCAGTGCCCATGACTAGGATCATATTTGTTCACATAAACATGATTCTCTATACTGTAACTAAAATTCGTATTACGTCTTTATCATCAGTATTAACATATCATAATCATTTCTACTTTTTTACTCTATGTCACAAACATAAGCTCTAAACATTCATCAGACCATTTTTTATTACTTTATGATATTTTACAAATGAATTGAGGAACCTTTGCTGAGAATGTTTATGCAAATGTTGGTCTTACATATACATGAATTCAGTTTCCAGATGATTTACTGACCATGTATGTATGTCATAAGAAAATGAACCGCTAAATCTTTTGCTATTCTTCCACCATACGGGAGGTTTAATGTGAATCCTTTAAAAGATTTATGTAATGTCTAAAAGTTTTCCTCATTTTAACTTTTTCCTTGCTTTATGATCCCATAGATAAGAATCTATATGCATCTTATGAGAATGTGCAATAAACCATTCAGTAATTTAAAAATTATATATGAGAAGACAGTCATGTATTACTTATAACCAAATAATTGCTTAAGATAAGTTCAATAATCTATTGCATGTCAGATCACTATATTCATTAGTGAGCAGATTAAAAATATCAATACTTTTAAAACATCAATAGTAACTTTAGTTATATGTGGATTTATAATAAATTAGGAGTAATACAATACAGAACAGATAGAAAATAGAAAAAAATGTAAATTATTAGATTGAATATCTTTACTTACTAAAGCATTCTGATCAATGGTATAATCACCAACAAGGAGTCACTGTTCAGAAAAGTATCAAGACGCTGAAATCAAGATGAGGGACTTAAGTGTCTAAAACTATGAATTTCTTTAAAATCAGGATTAAACTACATGATCTGATTATCTTGATATATCTGAGATTGAATTCATGTATATAAACTTCTCCCAGTAGCTAAGTTTTAACAAGCCATCTGGGTCTGTTACTCAGTATCGTAAAGTATATATCTACTTCAGTGTCTTCACTCAATAGACATGATCACTCAAAAGTCAAATACCATGCAGTAAAAAAAGAGTGGAGTCACCATAAATGAGTGATTGGTATAACACTGCAAAAATCTTGATTGCTTATAGGCAAATGATAAAATCATATATTCTAAAGGTAGAAAAAATATTTTAGTGTATATTTGGTTTGGTTTGATCCAGATGCCTCTTTTGGTTAAATAAAGATTCTCTCTCTCATCTGTAAATAAGTTACAAAATGAAATTTTAGGGGAAAAAATTTGATAGTTGTAAAAATGACTGGAAGTGACTTCATTAATCTATTCTTTTTTTTGATTTTTTTAAACACCGTTATTGGAGTATAATTGCTTTATGATGGTGTGTTAGTTTCTACTTTATAACAAAGTGAATCAGTTATACATATACATATGTCCCCATATACCTTCCCTCTTGTGTCTCCCTCCCTCCCACCCTCCCTATCCCACCCCTCTAGGTGATCACAAAGCACTGAGCTGATCACCCTGTGCTATGCGGCTGCTTCCCACTAGCTATCTATTTTACATTTGGTAGTGTATTTATGTCCATGCCACTCTCTCACTTTGTCCCAGTTTACCCTTCCCCCTCCCCGTAACCTCAAGTCCATTCTCTACTAGGTCTGCGACTTTATTCCAGTCTTGCCCTTAGGTTCTTCATGACCAATATTTTTTTTTCTTTTAGATTCCATATATATGCATTAGCATATGGTATTTGTTTTTCTCTTTCTGACTTACTGCACTCTGTATCACAGACTCTAGGTCCATCCACCTCACTACAAAAAACTCAATTTCGTTTCTTTCTATGGTTGAGTAATATTCCATTGTATATATATGCCACATCTTCTTTATCCATTCATCTGTTGATGGACACTTATGTTGCTTCCATGTCCTGGCTATTGTAAATAGTACTCCAGTGAACATTGTGGTACATGACTCTTTTTGAATTATGGTTTTCTCAGGGTATATACCCAGTAGTGGGATTGCAGGGTCATATAGTAGTTCTATTTGTAGTTTTTTAAGGAACCTCCATACTGTTCTCCATAGTGGCTGTATCAATTTACGTCCCCACCAACAGTGCAAGAGGGTTCCCTTTTCTCCACACCCTCTCAAGCATTTATTGTTTGTAGATTTTTTTGATGATGGCCATTCTGACTGGTGTGAGATGATATCTCATTGTAGTTTTGATTTGCATTTCTCTAATGATTAATGATGTTGAGCATTCTTTCATGTGTTTGTTGGCAATCTGTATATCTTCTTTGGAGAAATGTCTATTTAGGTCTTCTGTCCATTTTTGGATTGGGTTGTTTGTTTTCTTGATATTGAGCTGCATGAGCTGCTTGTAAATTTTGGAGATTAATCCTTTGTCAGTTGCTCCATTTGCAAATATTTTCTCCCATTCTGAGGGTTGTCTTTTGGTCTTGTTTATGGTTTCCTTTGCTGTGCAAAAGCTTTTAAGTTTCTTTAGGTCCCATTTGTTTATTTTTATTTTTATTTCCATTTCTCTAGGAGGTGGATCAAAAAGGATCTTGTTGAGATTTATGTCAAGGATTGCTCTGCCTATGTTTTCCTCTAAGAGTTTGATAGTGTCTGGCCTTACATTTAGGTCTTTAATCCATTTTGAGTTTATTTTTGTGTATGGTATTAGGGAGGGTTCTAATTTCATTCTTTTACATGTAGCTGTCCAGTTTTCCCAGCACCACTTATTGAAGAGGCTGTCTTTTCTCCATTGTATATCCTTGCCTCCTTTGTCATAGATTAGTTGACCATATGTGCGTGGGTTTATCTCGGCGCTTTCTATCCTGTTCCATTGATCTATATTTCTGTTTTTGTGTCAGTACCATACTGTCTTGATTACTGTAGCTTTGTAGTTTAGTCTGAAGTCTGGGATCCTGACTCCTCCAGCTCCATTTTTCTTACTCAAGATAGCTTTGGGTATTCAGGGTCTTTTGTGTTTCCGTACAAATTTTAAAATTTTTTGTTCTAGTTCTGTGAAAAATGCCAGTGGTAGTTTGATAGGGATTGCACCGAATCTGTAGATTGCTTTGGACAGTGTAGTCATTTTCACAATGTTGATCTTCCAATGCAAGAACATGGTATATCTCTCCATTTATTTGTATCATCTTTAATTTCTTTCATCAGTGTCTTATAATTTTCTGCATAAAGGTCTTTTGTCTCCTGAGGTACGTTTATTCCTAGATATTTTATTCTTTTTCTTGCAGTGGTAAATTGGAGTGTTTTCTTAATTTCACTTTCAGATTTTTCATCATTAGTGTATAGCAATGCAAGAGATTTCTGTGCATTAATTTTTTATCCTGCTACTTTACCAAACTAGTAGTTTTCTGGTAGCATCTTTAAGATTCTCTTATGTGTAGTATCATGTCATCTGCAAACAGTGACAACTTTACTTCTTCTTTTCCGATTTGGATTCCTTTTATTTCTTTATTGTCTCTAATTGCTGTGGCTAAAACTTCCCAAAGTATGTTGAATAATAGTGGTGAGAGTGGGCAACCTTATCTTGTTCCTGATCTTAGTGGAAATGGTTTCAGTTTTTCACCACTGAGGATGATGTTGGCTGTGGGTTTGTCATATATGGCCTTTATTATGTTGAGGAAAGTTCCCTCTATGCCTACTTTCTGCAGGGTTTTTAATCATAAATGGGTGTTGAATTGTTTTGAAAGCTTTCTTTGCATGTATTGAAAGGATCATATGGTTTTTCTCCTTCAATTTATTAATATGGTGTATCACATTGATTGATTTGCATATATTGAAGAATCCTTGCATTCCTGGAATAAACCCAACTTGATCATGGTGTATGATCCTTTTAATGTGCTGTTGGATTCTGTTTGCTAGTATTTTGTTGAGGATTTTTGCATCTGTGTTCATCAGTGATATTGGCCTGTAGTTTTCTTTCTTTGTGACATCTTTGTCTGGTTTTGGTATCAGGGTGATGGTGGCCTCATAGAAGGGGTTTGGGAGTGTTCCTCTCTCTGCTATCTTTTGGAAGAGTTTGAGAAGGATATGTGTTAACTCTTCTCTAAGTGTTTGATAGAATTCGCCTGTGAAGCCATCTGGTCCTGGGCTTTTGTTTGTTGGAAGATTTTTAATCACAGTTTCAATTTCATTACTTGTGATTGGTCTGCTCATATTTTCTATTTCTTCCTGGTTCAGTATTGGCAGGTTGTGCATTTCTAAGAATTTGTCCATTTCTTCCAGGTTGTCCATTTTATTGGCATATAGTTGCTTGTAGTAATCTCTCATGATCCTTTGTATTTCTGCATTGTCAGTTGTTACTTCTCCTTTCTCATTTCTAATTCTATTGATTTGAGTCTTCTCCCTTTTTTTCTTGATGAGTCTGGCTCATGGTTTATCAATTTTGTTTATCTTTTCAAAGAATCAGCTTTTAGTTTTATTGATCTTTGCTATCATTTCCTTCATTCATTTCTTTTTCATTTATTTCTGATTTGATCTTTATGATCTCTTTCCTTCTTCTAACTTTGGGGGTTTTTTGTTCTTCTTTCTATAATTGCTTTAGGTGTAAGTTTAGGTTGTTTATTTGAGATGTTTCTTGTTTCTTAAGGTAAGATTGTATTGCTATAAACTTCCCTCTTAGAACTGCTTTTGCTGCATCCCATAGGTTTTGGTTCATCGTGTTTTCATTGTCATTTGCTTCTAGGTATTTTTTTGATTTCCTCAGTGATCACTTCGTTATTAAGTAGTGTATTGTTTAGCCTACATGTGTTTGTATTTTTCCAGATTTTTTTAATGTAATTGATATCTAGTCTCATAATGGTTTTTTGTTGTTGTTGTTTGTTTGTTTGTTTGTTTTTTCCGGTATGTGGGCCTCACACTGTTGTGGCCTCTCTCGTTGCAGAGCACAGGCTCCGGAAGCACAGGCTCAGTGGCCATGGCTCACGGGCCCAGCTGCTCCGCGGCATGTGGGATCTTCCCGGACCGGGGCACGAACCCGTGTCCCCTGCATTGGCAGGCGGATTCTCAACCACTGCGCCACCAGGGAAGCCCTAGTCTCATAATGTTGTGGTCAGAAAAGATATTTGATACAATTTCAGTTTTCTTAAATTTACCAAGGCTTGATTTGTGACCCAAGATATGATCTCTCCTGGAGAATGTTCCATGAGCACTTGAGAAGAATGTGTATTCTGTTGTTTTTGGATGGAATGTCCTATAAATATCAATTGAGCCCATGTTGTTTAATATATCATTTAAAGCTTGTCTTTCCTTATTTTCATTGTGAATGATCTGTCCATTGGTGAAAGTGGGGGTGTTAAAGTCCCCTACTATGATTGTGTTACTATTGGTTTCCTCTTTTATGGCTGTTAGTATTTGCCTTATGTATTGAGATGCTCCTATGTTGGGTGCATAAATATTTATAATTGTTATATCTTCTTCTTCGATTGATCCCTTGATCATTACATAGTGTCCTTCTTTGTCTCTTTTAATAGTCTTTTTTTTTTTTTTTTTTTTTGGTGGTATGCGGGCCTGTCACTGTTGTGGCCTCTCCCATTGCGGAGCGCAGGCTCTGGACACACAGGCTCAGTGGCCATGGCTCACGGGCCCAGCTGCTCTGCGGCATGTGGGATCTTCCCAGACCGGGGCACGAACCCGTGTCCCCTGCATCGGCAGGCAGATTCTCAACCACTGTGCCACCAGGGAAGCCCCAATAGTCTTTGTTTTAAAGTCTATTTTTTGTCTCATATGAGAATTGCTACTCCAGCTTTCTTTTGATTTCCATTTGCGTGGAATATCTTTTTTCATCCCCTCACTTTCAGTCTGTATGTGTCCCTAAGTTTGAAGTGGGTCTCTTGTAGACAGCATATATATCGGTCTTGTTTTTGTATCCATTCAGCCAGTCTGTGTCTTTTGGTTGGATCATTTAATCCATTTACATTTAAGGTAATTATCAATATGTATGTTCCTATTAGCAGTTTCTTAATTGTTTTTGGTTTGTTCTTGTAGGTCTTTTACTTCTCTTGTGTTTCTTGCCTAGACAAGTTCCTTTAGCATTTGTTGTAAAGCTGGTTTGGTGGTAGTGAATTCTCTTAGCTTTTGCTTGTCTGTAAAGGTTTTAATTTCTCCATCAAATCTGTATGAGATCCTTGCCTAAAATAATCTTGGTTGTAGGATTTTCTCCTTCATCACTTTAAATATGTCCTGCCACTCCCTTCTGGCTTGCAGAGTTTCTGCTGAAAGATCAGCTGTTAACCTTATGGGGATTCCTTTGTATGTTATTTGTTGTTTTTCCCTTGCTGCTTTTAATATGTTTTCTTTGTATTTAATTTTTGATAGTTTGATTAATATGTGTCTTGGCGTGTTTCTTCTTGGATTTATCCTGTATGGGACTCTCTCTGCTTCCTGGACTTAACTATTTCCTTTCCCATATTAGGGATGTTTTCAACTATAATCTCTTCAAATATTTTCTCAGTCCCTTTCTTTTCATCTTATTCTTCTGGGAACCTTATAATTCAAATGTAGGTGCATTTAATTTTGTCACAGAGGTCTCTGAGACTGTCCTAAGTTCTTTTCATTATTATTATTTTTTATTCTGCTCTTCAGTAGTTATTTCCACTATTTTATCTTCCAGGTCTCTTATCCGTTCTTCAGCCTCAGTTATTCTGCTATTGATCCCTTCTAGAGAATTTTTAATTTCATTTATTCTGTTGTTCATCACTGTTTGTTTGCTCTTTAGTTCTTCTAGGTGCTTGTTAAATGTTTCTTGTATTTTCTCCATTCTCTTTCCAAGATGTTGGATCATCTTTACTATCATTATTCTGAATTCTTTTTCAGGTAGACTGCCTATTTCCTCTTCATTTGTTAGATCTGGTGGGGTTTTGCCTTGCTCCTTCATCTGCTGTGTGTTTCTCTGTCTTGTCATTTTGCTTAACTTACTGTGTTTGGCGTCCCCCTTTTGCAGGCTTCAGGTTCATAGTTCCCATTGTTTTTGGTGTCTGTCCCCAGTGGCTAAGGTTGTTTCAGTGGGTTTTGTAGGCTTCCTGGTGGAGGTGAGTAGTGCCTGTGTTTTGGTGGATGAGGCAAGATCTTGTCTTTCTGGTGGGCAGGTCCACATCTGGTGGTGTGTGTTGGTCAGTCCGTGGCCTTATTATGGTTTTAGGCAGCCTCTCTGCTAATGGATGGCGTTGTGTTCCTGTCTTGGTAGTTGTTTGGCATAGGGTGTCCAGCACTGTAGCTTGCTGGTCATTGAGTGGAGCTGGGTCTTGGCGTTGAGATGGACATCTCTAGGAGATTTTCACCATTTGATATTACATGGAGCTGAGAGGTCTCTTCTGGACCAGTGTCCTGAACTTGCCTCTCCCACCTCCGAGGCACAGCCGTGATGCGTGGCTGGAGCACCAAGAGCCTGTCATCCACACAGCTCAGAGTAAAATGGAGAAAAAAAAGAAAGAAAGAAAGAAGAAGATAAAATAAAATAAAGTTATTAAAATAAAATATAATTATTTTTAAAAATTTTTAAGTAATAAAAAAAAGAAACTAAGAAGAGAGCAACCAAACCAAAAAATAAATCCACCAATGATAACAAGCACTAAAAACTATACTAAAACAAACAAACAAACAATAAAACAGACAGACAGAACCCTAGGACAAATGGTTAATGCAAAGCTGTACATACAAAATCACACACAGAAGCATACACATACACACTCACAAAAAGAGAAAAAGGGAAGAATATATATACCGTTTTTCCCAAAGTCCACCTCCTCAATTTGGGATTATTCATTGTCTATTCAGGTATTCCAGAGATGCAGGGTACGTCAAGTTGATTGTGGGGATTTAATCCGCTGCTCCTGAGGCTGCTGGGAGAAATTTCCCTTTCCCTTCTTTGTTCGCACAGCTCCTGGGGTTCAGCTTTGGGTTTGGACCCGCCTCTGTGTGTAGGTCACCTGAGGGCATCTGTTCTTTGCTCAGACAGGACAGGATTAAAGGAGCAGCTGATTCAGGGGCTCTGGCTCACTCAGGCTGGGGGGAGGGAGGGGTACAGAGTGCGGGGCAAGCCTGTGGTGGCAGAGACTGGCATGACTTTAAACCAGCCTGAGGCGTGCCGTGTGTTCTTCTGGGGAAGTTGTCCGTGGATCACGGGACCCTGGCAGTGGCGGGCTGCACAGGTTCCCGTGAGGGGAGGTGTGGATAGTGACCTGTGCTTGCACACAGGCTTCTTGGTGGCAGCAGCAGCAACCTTAGCGTCTCATGCCCGTCTGTGGGGTCCATGATGATAGCCGCCGCTCGTGCCCATCTCTGGAGCTCCTTTAAGCGGCACTGTTAATCCCCTCTCCTCGCGCACCAGGAAACAAAAAGGCAAGGAAATGTCTTTTGTCTCTTCGGCAGCTCCAGACTTTTTCCCAGATTCCCTCCAGGCTAGCTGTGGCGCACTAGCACCCTTCAGGCTGTGTTCTCGCAGCCAACCCCAGTCCTCTCCCTGAGACTTGAACTCCGAAGCCCAAGCCTCAGCTCCCAGCCCCCACCTACCCTGGCGGATGAGCAGAAGAGCCTCTCCGGATGGCGAGTGCTGGTCGGCACCCATCCTCTGTGCAGGAATCTCTCTGCTTTGCCCTCCACACCCCTCTTGCTGCGCTCTCCTCTGCGGCTCCAAAGCTCCTCCCTCCACCACCCACAGTCTCTGCCTGCGAAGGGGCTTCTAGTGTGTGGAAACCTTTCCCCCTTCACGGCTCCCTCCCACTGGTGCAGGTCTTGTCCCTATTCTTTTGTCTCTGTTTATTCTTTTTTCTTTTGCCCTACCCAGGTACGTGGGGAGTTTCTTGCCTTTTGGGAGGTCTGAGGTCTTCTGCCGGCCTTCAGTAGGTGTTCTGTAGGAGTTATTCCACATGTAGATGTAGTTCTGATGTATTTGTGGGGAGGAAGGTGATCTCCACATCTTGCTCTTCCACCATCTTGAACCTCCTCTGCTGATTTTTTTTTTTTTTTCAATCTATTCTTTGGATTCATCTTCATACCTTATTCTCATTATTTATTGTTGATTAAAATTGATATTTGAAATAAGTAAGAAGGCTATGTAGCTATTAGTAAAATTTTACTTAGAATTAATTTAAATATATTATTTTTATAAATGTTCAGAACCTTAAATAAAAGGGCATGTTTATATTCCTAGGAAGATAATTCAAAAAATGAATTTCAAATGAAAATTTTATATAGGGAAGATATAAAGAAGATACCTTATTTGTGATTAGGTGCAAGTTTTTTTTAATTGCCAGTATTCCTACCAATTTAATTTATATTTTAGAGAGTAAAATTACTTTTTTTTTTTTAAAGAATAACATTTATATTTTCCTGTTGAAAAGTAACACATAGTATTGTGGACAATTGGTGAAACAAAAAATGCTATATTAAAGAAAAAAATTAAAAATTATTCATTCAGTTACAGAAAACAAATTTTAGCTGATATTCTTAGAGTTTTTTAGAAGCAAATTAATTTCTTAATTGGCAATATGCCTGCCTGCACAAAAAACAAGCACTAGACAAAAGAGTGGGTTCATCATTTATTTAGAAGCTCAATTCAAAACCGTTTGATTTGGTTTAGTCAGAATGGTTGAAATGACATTAATGAAAGCTTAGAGAAAACAGGAGCCATGTCTTTTAAAACTTGTTCATTAGTAGAATGATCATTCTTTTTAAGAGTACATATATTTTTATGTCATGTATGTTCGTATATGTATGCATAATTTACTTAGGGGATATGAGTTTCTATTAATTAATTGTTCAAAGATAATAATGACTAGATTCCATGAAAATGTACATGGCTGGACTGTTTCCTTTGTGATAGAAGCTAAATGCTTTGTATTTTAGCTAGTTAGCTTTTGTGGTTTGCCAGCAATCTTGGAAGTTAACAAGGTGGATCCAGAACAAACCATTTGGTTGACTAGTTATATTAATGAGAGAATGATAGCTCATTTTATGTAATTGTGTATATTTGCAAATGTAGAACTATTAACTTCAAAGGGAGCTCAATTTGCTGGAAGGAAAGCTTTTGGAATAATGCAATTTGTTGTTGACTTTGTGCATGGTTGGGTATTCTTATTACAGTAGCTATTTTTCATATTGGCTTTACAAATCTATTCCCTTAGGAATTTCATTTGACTATTTGGAGTGAGAAATGAGGGTTATAACTTCTGAAGAGAAAGTGTATTTTGGAAAGTTATTTTTATTTTGTTTCATTTCCTTAAAGAATATATAACCTAAAAAATTTAGTTTACCACTTCCACCACAATAGGTTGTAAAAACTATACGAAGTTATTTTTATTTTGTTTCATTTTCTTAAAGAATACATAACTTAAAAAATTTAGTTTACCACTTCCACCACAATAGGTTGTAAAAACTATATGAAGATTTGCACAATGGAGGAAGTTCAGTGGAGTCTTTTTGGATTAAGCTTAATGAATATTAATGCCAAATAATGCATGTGGGACAGTAAAGGAAGCAATGTATACAACGTTAGTTTATAGAAAATGAATAGAAGAGGGAAAATAGTAAATTGCAACGTAAGAGACATGATTACAGGAAGGAAAGAAAATCAGATAACACTATTCAAAGCTGCTTTCCTTGGCAAGTTTCTTATTTAAAGGGTGAGAATTTGTTCTATTTTCCACAGTCCATATCATAGTAAAAACGTGAGGACTCTTTTATTCTAAGTTCTACATACTGTTAAGTATTATTGAAAATCTGTTATATTGTTTTGAAGAAAAAATTAACAGACTCCAGGAGCATCTTCTAAAAATCAGTGGGTCTCAACTTTACTTTCCCATTAGAATCACCTGGGGAAAATTTGAAACTCTAATGCCCAAGCCACACTCTAATCTTCTAAAATAAGAACCCCACATTTGGAGCCAGGCTTCACATACAGCAAATTAGGGCACTAAAGCAGTATATATATATATACTTATATATATATATATATGTATATGTATATAAGTATATATATATATGTATATATATATATACTTATATATAAGTATATATATAAGTATATATACATATATATATATATATATATATATATATATATATATATATATATATATATATACTTAGACAAAGAAAATGATGATAAAACAAACTGGATAAATTCAGTAAATTGAACCTTCTTCTTAAATAAGTTGACTTTTTTTTCCTGAAGAAAATATTACAAACTTTTCTTAGTACAAAAAGAAATGTTCTGTTTAACTAGAACCCTCTCTCCAAAATGTAACTAACATGTATTTACATTAGTTTATTTTCACAAAACTTCTGTAAGATAGGCCCACAGAGAAATAACTATCATGTACAAAACTGCAGAGCTAGATTGTAGTAGTGGGACCAAGACCTGAATTTGTGTCTTTAAATCTGAATCCTGTGATTTATTCCATCAGGTGATTCTCCCAAGCTTCCCTTTCTGGTCACCATATCTTAGCATCTTCTTTTTTTCATCCCTACAATCTACTTTTACTGTTCTTAGTGCAAATCATTTGCCTTGTCAGCATCCCAGTGCCTTCCTTTCAGTCTTATAACTTACTATCTGTAATAATATTGTCATCCATTGTTATCTCTGGTAACCATCTGAGTTCAGAGTAGAGGTTAAAGAGAAACAGAGCTATGAAAGATCTCAAATATCCTGCTTCCCCAGCCACTGAATTTACAGAAATTTAATTTCAATGACTATAATCATCATTTAACTTACAATCATGGTTAAAAGTTAGGCTTTATCATTATTGAAAATTAGTGTTCATTGTCTTTCCCATCCTCACAGCACACAGTCTTTGAAAGAAAAACTATAGTCAGTCTTTTATATTATTGTTTTATAACAGGTAGAATAATGCCTGTTTTGTAGGACATGACAATAACTATTGGGTGATGCCCAGATCTGTTTTGCTTTTGTTTTTTGACTTCCATCCCTAAAAGATTTCTTATTCCATTCCTTCTGATTTTAAGTAATTTTCTGTTGTGGTTTCTTCTTACTCTACAATCACATCTCAATCTCTTAATTCATGATTCTGGTTCTGGCTTAAGTTCATTCCCTAATCTGCCTAGACTTCCTGGTTTCTTTACTCAACATTTTTCAGCAGCACTACTTTATTTACTCCTTGATTTACCATCATTCTTTCAGTAACAACCACTAGCATATGTAAACTCAACTGCCACATTTCCTCAGTTCTGGTCTAAAGCTCTCAGACATGGTCGGAGTCAGATAGCTTGATAACATTTTTTTCTCAGCTGGGATGCTCAAAAGCCTTTATTTTTTATTGACAATATAAAATTATTCTCCTTTGAAATCAGCCTTACTTTTTAATTACCATAGTATTTCAGTATCTTTTCAAATCCCTTCAATTCTTCCATGTCTATGAGGTTTTCTATAATGATTCCAACTAATCTTAAACTCTCCTTCTCCTTGTACACTTACTTTTTTGTTTATCTGGAGCCACTTCCTCTTTTGTTTTCTTGTTTTCTTACCTCTTGTATTTGTGTAAGTTCTTGTGTAAGTTCTCCCAAAGTAATGATCACTTCTATTCCTCCTTACTACTTCTAGCATGCAAATCCCATTGCTTTTTTCCGCAGATGATAATTCAAAACAAATCATTGAATGAATGGGTTAAAGCCAGAAGTTGAAAAGCTGAGAACTCTAAGTCTTTCACATGGACTCTGATTTCCCATATTCTTTCTTAATTGATCAGTATTCAACTTGTTACAAGCCCATTAGGTCAAAATATTTGTATAGACACAAATTCTTGAATGGCAGCCTGAGGAGCTTTATGGACCCTATCCCCAAAACAACCATACTAGTGAAAATTATTAAAACAACAACAATATAAAGTCTAGAAATTGTCTGAAGCTCATACAGTAAATAAGAAACATTCATTTAAGAAAAAGTTAATAAATATTGATAAGAATGCTGAGAGGTGCTTTCTAGCCAAGACCCACTCCCCTAGTCACCCCGATTTCTCTCCTGCCCAACTCAGCATGAAAGTAGCTCATCCTGGGTGGATGCAGCCAAGAAAACAGTGCTTCCTCTCTTCCAAATTCCAAGTTGAGGGCTATGGTATCTCTCCATGAAGGGTAGATTTCTTATCTCCCAGTTCCATGTTACAGAGGTTCTATTCCAGAGAGAAACTGGTGAGGAATCTGGGGCTTTCTTCCTTCACTCAGCTTCTGCTTGTGGGGTGAAAGTTCTATCTCAGGGGCCATGTTCCCAAAACACTAGAGCCCCAGTTATCCACTTCCAGGCTCATTTGTAGGGAGTAAGTTCCATGACTGGAGAGTCAAGCTGAGAGGACAAAGGCTACTGCTCCCATTCACTGCCATGCTCATAAAACAGAGGTGTTGCTCCAAGAGAAGTGGACTGCTCTTCCTGCCCCTACATCAGAAACAGTGGCAGACTTTTGCCAGAGCAGGAGAGACAGCCTTAAGAACAGAGATCTTTGAAGCTTTTCCTAATGGAGCTAAATTTATTTGGAACAATGAGTGAAGAAATTCAAGTTTAAGAATTTTCATGAAAAATATGGAGATTTTGGTGTTAAGCAAGGAAGCGGAAAGTGGTAAGCAATTAAGAGGAGAGTTTTTCCATGAGAGCAATAAGTTAGTCATTAGTTGAGCTAGAAGTTTACCTGCGGGAACCAGAGAGAGAAGAATCCTCCTGGCATGAGTACAAACCTCTAAGACTGGTCTCAAACAAATTTAATAGGGATACAAATTTAATAGGATCAGATTGTGGAACAATTTGTGCCCCCCAAAATAGAGGGATCAGCCTGCACTTAGTGGAGGCTAAGAGCTCCCTGTGATAACAGAGGCAGATAGCTTAACAAAGAAATCAGGGAGAGAGGTAGTAAAAGAGACACTTACCAAAACCACTGTTATCAAGGCATTGGACATAATCCTAGAGTTAAAAAAAATTGATTTTTATAATTTTTGCACTGCCTTTTTAGAATAATAGAGTTTTGGAGCTTTCCACTCCACCATTTTTTCTTTCTGTCAGAACCTTTCAGTCAATTGATTTTTGACAAGGATATCAAAACATTTCAATGGAGCAAACAATAGTCTTTTCAAGAAATGATACTGAGACAACTTAATATCTACATGCCAAACAATGAAGTTGGATCCCTTCCTCACACCATACAAAAAGTAAATAAAAATGGGCCATAAACCTTAATGTAAACTATAAAATCATATAAAACTATATAAACTAAAGGTATAAAACTCTCAGAGGAAAATATAGAGTAAATTCTAGCGACCTTGGATTAGGCAAAACCTTCTTAGACTTAGAAAAAAATCAATAAATAGAGTGTCATCAAATTAAAAAACATTTATGCATCATAGTATACCATAAAGAAAGTGAAAAGACAACGCACAGAATGGGAGAAAATATTTGCAAGTCATATATCTGATAAAGGACCTGTATCCAGAATGTATCAAGAACACTTCCAGTTCAATAACAAAAAGACAACTTGCCTATGTAATAGACAAATGTTCTGAATAGACTTTTCATATCTATAGAAGATATACAAATGTCCAATAAGCTCATGAAAAGAGGCTCAATGTCATTAACTATCAGGGAAATGCAAATCAAAACCACAGTGAGATATAACTTCACATGTTAAAGTTGCTATAATTGAAAAGATAAATAGTAACAAGTGTTGACAAGAGTGTGATAATGTTGGAAGCCTCATACATTTCTGATGGGCATGCAAAATGATTCAGCCACTGGAAAAACAGTCCAGCTGTTCCTCAAAGAGTTAAACACGGAATTACTGTTAGACACAGAAATTCCATTCCTAGGTATATACCCAGAAGAAATGAAACATGTATCCACACAAAAACTTGTACATGAATGTTCATTACAACATTACTGATGGTAGCCAAAACTTGCCTTCTCAGTGACTTTGCTATATTTTGGAGTTTGGAAAAAATATTAACACTGGTGCCTTGGCTTTTGTAGGTGTAAAAAGAGCAAATGAGTTTTTTTTTTTAATTTCTTCTTTTCCTTTTCTCCTTCTCTTGCTCCCTCTTTTTCTCAGAATTCATTAAGAACCGCAAATATGTAGTTAATGAAGAATTATTGTAAATATTATTAAAGTGAAATGACTTAGGGATCAATTACAAGGCAACCTATAGACAAAGGCATGGTAGTAAATTCTTTTCCTTTACAGAGCAGTGCTGAGAAAGCAAAGTAGATCAGAGTGAGGTGCAATTGGTCATTGCATGCTTCCTCTAAGATACATTAATCCATCTTTTTAAAAGCATAAAAGAAATAATATAGATTAATAGTGAGAGAATATAATAGTGTATAGGGTTAGAAGCATGGGGCAAGTCATGATATATAGAATTTTGCCAGGAATTTTCTGGGGGAATCATAAAGAGAGTAGCATGATTAGAACTGAATTGCTGAATTGGGGATTACCTAATGACAAGTTGGGAAGATTTTAAAAGACCATTTGAAGAGATTCTTTGAACATCTGATTTAAAAATATAAGGATTGATTTGATAGGCTTTGTACATGTATGTTTGGAAAATTGTTGCATATTCCTAGTAAAAAATAACATTGTGGTTTTCACTTTATTGGGAATTTCTGAAAATCCCATCAAGTTAAGAAGTCTGTATTTAGTAGCAATTTTACTCTGTGGACAAACAACCTATGTATACTGGAGGGAGAATAAAGCAAGTGTCATATCACCAAGTGTTTTAGCTAATATTAGTCTGCCTCAACATCTGGTGGATAATAAAAATGATTCTGGTTTACAGTTCTTTCCTATATTATGTTTTTCGAATTTAAGATGAGAGATTGATGTAGGGAGAGTGTATAATGCATATCTACTGGACATTCAAATTACCTCTGAAAATTAAAGGATACAGAGAACATGAGTTGGCATTTAAAGCACTCAACAATTAACACATGCAGTTTTTCATGCACTATCAACATGATTAGACTTTGATTAGCAGTTTGTCAGGTTTCCAGTTTCTGATTTCCTTCCACTACTACTTAGGAGGCTTAGTGATGCTGGGATCTTGGCTAGCTTTAGATTTGGCATTAACAACCACAAGCACTAATGGCCCTCAGGCAACAGCCTATGCAGCATTTACGGCCCAGCCTCACGGGTTTGCTCTGCATTTTTGTTCTCTCATTATAAATCCTCAGGCTCAGTCATTTCAACTTTGTAGGCCAGAGAGAGCTTCTGAGAAGATGTATACAGCTCTTACATCCCTAGACACTACCAAACATTGGAAAAAATCAAAATTTGGCCCTAATCATAGAAACACTTGACTATGATCCATACCATTAAAAAAATATTGGATTAGCCACTTCCCTGTGGGCCAACATCTTCCATTTGTCCAGTTTTATACTCACATTGCTATTTAGAATGTTTGGAGGGAGAAAGATACCACTTTTCTATGGTTTCTGGGTATCAAGACTGCTGGTTTTGCTGTTACTTTCTCTCACTCCTGGTACACTAATGTTACGCATATTACTACTAACGTTATGCTAATGCTACCTGTTTGATGTAACGGTAATGAACCCTGTTTCGTTCTGCAGTGGTCACAAGATCACTAACTGTGTGCCACCTCCTCCACAGGGGGCCACGGTTCTCTCTGCTCCCAAAGAAAAGGAAGCTATTTCCTCCAGCGCTTTCTGCCATTCTAGACAATCTTACCTCTGATGACACACTTTTAATCCACTTTCTCATAAGCTTCCCAAATTATATTCTTTTCAGTGGTTTCTTTTTTGAGAAAATTGCTTCTGATTTTTCACAGCCTAAGATGTGGGGGAATTTGGTGGAAACTTGTCTTGTAACAGGGCTTATTCTTTGATAACCATCCCAATCTCAATATAAGATTACCCTGCTTTGGTTCTTCTTTGCCTCAGAGGAGGTTTTCTGTTTTCTTGGTAGCACCTTTCCCTACAATTGACTAATCTTTTTGGAATAGTATTGTACCCACCAATTTAGATTAAGAGCATTATTCCCAGTTTACAGGAAATGTAATACCTCTGCAATTTATTTCCTAAGGGCTCAAGGTGTCCAACTACAAAGAGGATTTCTTAGACTTTGTCCATTTGGCCTGCACTGTACTCCAACCACTGTCACTGTAGCAGTCACGTGGCATCAAAAAACAAAGCAGGCACACTCAAAACCACCATCTGTGCTTTTATTGTAGATCCTTATAGAAGATTTTTCCATATTTCTCAGGAAGTTATTTAAATCATGCCTTATTACTCTTTTAATTACAGAGAGAAAGGGCACAAAGTTGGAGACAGTAACCTAGAGACACATGCTGGTAATAAATAGGTGTATGATCTATGGAAGATAAGGCTCAAATACTTTTGCGTGAGAGAGAAATTTTGGTTCTGGTATAAAATACAGTTTTTCTTATCTGAAAAATTTTAATGTTTCACATAAATTTGTGAGAAATAATACTTGAGGCTCTCAGGATAAATTGTAGAGGACTTGGAAATGGGCAAAGGAGACTACAGGACATTCTGATTCTTTGAATGACTTTCTATTGTCCAGTTCATTTTAAGCTATTTAGGAGTAGAGGGTAACTTGTGGAAAACTGAAGGCAATGCAAATGATTCCTGACCATAGCAAGGAAAATGAATTTTGTCCAGTACAGGATATTAATCCCTGCAAGTCAATTTCTCATTTGAATCAGTCTTAACAGCCTGTTAGTTCTCTTATTAATTAATTCATTGAAGAAAATCTTTGACATGGTTCATTTTATATTTGTATGAGAGTCATGATTTTACTTTTTCAGTATCATAGACTGCTAGACCTATACATGAAGGTTGATTCTTATATGTTTTGGCCCTTTAGACTGCTTTGAAACTACTGTACTTCATAAAAAAAGACTATGACTACTCACAGTGATGAACAACCATTTGAAAACTAAAGAAAAAAATCAATCACTGGAAAAATTAATTTAAAAGTGCAAATAGTTTGTTCTTGAAGCATTAAATGTTAACTCTTTATAAAACTTATAGACAGCACAGGTAGATGAGATGCACCTAAGGTTAAGGAGATTTTAAGCAGGTCTCCAAAACTGTCTACATTTTTCGCACCATTTTTCTAGTTGTGGCACTCACAGTCTACATAATTGATCACTTTTCAAAAAGGCCTTTGGAAACTTTAATAAATATTTGATTTAATGACATGTGATCAGTAAAGTGTGGTACACTCTAATCAACTCACATGATGTTTATTTTTAATATGTTTTTTTGATTACAAAGAAGCATATTTTCATTATGACATATAAAATACTAAAATCTTTAAAGAAGAGAATAAAAGTTTCTCAACCAGATATAAACAAAGTAACTATTTTAGAAATAGTGATTTCCATACTGCTCCCATAAGATACACATTTTTGTATCTGACTTTTTCATTTAAAATTTTAGTGTATATATTTCTTTATATGCAGTTAAAACTCTGAAGACATAATTTTTTAAAATAAACTTATTTATTTTATTTATTTATTTTTGGTTGCATTGGGTCTTCGTTTCTGTGCCCGGGCTTTCTCTAGTTGCATCAAGTGGGGGCTGCGCTCCGTTGGCGGTGCGCAGGATCCTTATTGCGGTGGCTTCTCTTGTTGTGGAGCATGGGCTCTAGGCATGCAGGCTTCAGTAGTTGTGGCACGTGGGCTCAGTAGTTGTGGCTCGTCGGCTCTAGAGTGCAGGCTCAGTAGTTGTGGCGCACAGACTTAGTTGCTCCGCAGCATGTGGGATCTACCCCGACCAGGGCTCGAACCCATGTCCTCTGCATTGGCAGGTGGATTCTTAACAACTGCGCCACCAGGGAAGCCTGAAAGTATATATATATATATTTTTTTTTGTGGTACACGGGCCTCTCACCACTGTGGCCTCTCCCGCTGTGGAGCACAGGCTCCGGACGTGCAGGCTCAGCGGCCACGGCCCACGGGCCCAGCCGCTCCACGGCACGTGAGACCCTCCCGGACCGGGGCATGAACCTGTATCCCCTGCATCGGCAGGTGGACTCCCAACCACTGCACCACCAGGGAAGCCCCTGAAAGTATAATTTTTAATGATAACATGATACTCTATTCTATGAACGTGTCAAAATGTAATCATTCCTCCCTTGTTAAATATTTTGAATATTTCCATTATTATTCTGATATAAATTAGTCTGTGATGAATGAACATCTTACTCTAAAGATCATTGAAGATTTTTCAGGATATTTTCTTGGACTTTGTAGAATTGCCATTTCAAAGAATTTTTGCATCTTTAAGGCTCTTCATATGTACTTTCAAATTATTTTGAGAAAGAGTGTACCAATTTACAATCCTAGCAGAGACTGTCTGTCTCATAAGCATAAGCCAGATTTTTAAGGATAATTAGTGTTTTCTGTATACACAGAAACCCACATGCATGCATACACATAAACAGTTACCTTGGTGATCAACAGGTTACTATTTGGAATAAGATTCTAATAAATATTCTTATATTGTGTTGATTTATGTGTGTTCCCTGACATTGTACTGTTTTTAAAAACCTTTAAGCACAGAAGAAATTGGCAAAGCTAGTATAAAACAAAATTTGCAAAATGCACATAACTGACACTAACTTTAAATAATTCTTAGTTATTATCTTCTTAACTCATCTTAAGTAAACACTTCTAAGTTCTGGGTAAAGCCTTGTCTTTCCCGTAAATGTCACTTAATACATAAAAGGTTTTTGGTCTTGGCCAGATTTAAGATGAAATATGCTACATATAATTCTTAAAATGCTGGCTGTTTCATATCTACATTCCTAAATCATTTTATTATCCGCTTAATAGCAGAACAAATTAGTCATCCTCTCTGATCCTGGTGCACATTATGCCGAGACATGCCCACCCTAATATGCTTTCTGATAAAGTAAATGCTCACTCTGTCAGAGCACAAATCTTATTTGGGCACCAGCAAAGTCAAGGGAGAGAGAGCTGAGTCTGCAGTAGGATTGCTTATTCGAGGAGAACTGAGATTTATTAGCCGACTTCATTAAATATATGGAAGACCCCAGCACCCAAGGTTAGAAAATTAGAATGCAAACATGAAACCTCTGTATGAAATGAAACAGGTAGCAAAAACAAGAAAGATAGATCTTTGCACTTTACAAAGTGAGGGAGGTAGGCTTATATTAAAGTAAATGTCTAGCTAGCTAAATGAAAAGGTATGCTTTTCAGTTACTTGCATGGTTCAGTAATCTGTGACTATAAGATAAATAACACTAATTAAATATCAGAGAGATAAATGATTGACGATAAACATAAATGAAGTCTCAGCCCAAGTTGCATATTGCTTTATTTATAAATAAATGTAATTATTTAGAGGTTGTATTTTAAAGTAAAATTTAACATCCCTGATTTTTCTATGTAAAGCATTTATCTACCAATGCTAAATAAGTTTCAGTTTGGAATAAAGTTATGCATGCTACATTTCAATGTAATGTTAATGAAACAGACATTTATAGAAATTGTGTTTTGATATTTTGGAAAGAGAGTTTCAGTCAAGAATTTAAATAGTAATGATGTAAGTAAGTGGCTAAAGTGGTCTGTTTTATGTTTTGTTCTTTATTTTGCTTGTTTCCCAAATCTACTATCTTATATTGTTTATAACCATGAGTTAATTTTTCACAGTTTTGGAGAAAACAGACTGTATTCTGTCATCTAAAAACACTACGATTTTCTGCCCACTTCTCCATCTTTTAATACTGTAATTGGGGTATATAAGAATAATTGTATTGGTCGCCTGTAGTATTCATTTGCTTTTGACTTGAAAAAATGACTGAAATGGAGTTAGTGAACAGGACAACTGGAATCACTAGAGAGAATATCAGCACTGTAGGTTTTAATAGATGGGGTTCCTGAAACTAAGGGAAGTAACATGATGTTTCCAAAGGAAGTATGATATCACCAGATCCTTGAATTCTGAATCTATTGTCTTTCCGTTATTTTTTGTTCCAAATCAAGAAAGCAGGTGGGGAAACAGGATTCAGGATTCATGCTAATGAAAATTTAACAGAGATTAGAAGAGGTCAAAAACATGGGTCAAGTGATAAAGTCTGAAAAGAAAAAAAAAATTCCATTAGGAGTAAGCATTAAGATAAGAGTTTATAGATAGAGCTAAATCCATGAAATATAGCTAGTGATCATGATTGCACTCTTTACATCTTCCTTATTTATAGTTTGCTTCTTCTAAACCTCGTCCATGATGTACAAAATACACAGTCTCTGCCCTGTGGCAACCTAGCATTCGTCTATTACACATAGGGATAACTGAAGGCCATATAAGAAGGAGGCTGAAGAAGCTAGTTGAGAAGAGTCTTCAGTCTTTTGTGCTATGTTTATTTTGTGTTCTTACAATGATTTGTGTAGAAGAGGTTGCTTCCACCTCCTTATTCTAATTACATTACTTTTTATGAAGCAGTAACTGTGCATAAAAGATATCTTTTGTCCATCCATAGCCATCTCATCTAACCCTTAGCTCAACTTTTATTCAATTATTAACTTTCTAGCATCCCTTAACATCCCAAATTCTGAATGCCTACACTGTCCCTCACCTCTTGTCTGTCTTGAACATTAGTAGGTAAGAAAACAAGTTGAAAGTTCAGGTTTTTTGACATATTAGCATATATGTGGTAACAAAATGGCTGAGCCAAAATGTTGGTCTTAAAATGTGGCATAAAGGCAGCCATGCCAAAATGCAACGTTCATCTTAACTACTTTGCGGTACCTGACTTTTCCTGATTGTTCAAGCCCTGACCTCAAGATGGCCTTAGTCAATTGCTTTGTGGACTGAGCCACCAAAATTTCCCTATTAAGGACCAGATTTTCTTACCACAGAGACTCAGTCTGAGGTCAAATGATTTGTTTGACTTTTGATTCCCTGGTCTAAGCTGTGTTTGTTCAGTCAAAAATATCACAGAAGCAATCACAGACTTTATTCAGCATTTGTCTTCAAACCAGAGGAAAACTTACAGTAAATCTTGAGAAATATGTCAAGGGAAAAGAGTACTTCAAAGAAAAGTAATCTGATTAAGGAATCTGGCAAAAATAAAGGATATTCCTCAAACTCTCTCTAATGTGTGACATATCTTTTTCAGATTTTTCTACTCAAGTAGAGGGCTACCAATATACCTGCTTGTGTCCTGCCTCTGTTTCTCTTTCAATAGAGTGATCATATGAAAACAGTTTTGCTTCCATCACATAAATATGTTTTACCTTCTTCTCAGAAAATCTGACAAATATTGTTCTAGTTAAAAAAAAAAAAAAAAACAAACGTTCCTTGAGCTTAAGCTTAACTGAGGACTGGCTTCGTGTTCTCTTATCATTTGTTTTAGTGTTAGTCTGAGCACCTACACTAATCTAGCACTAGTCCGTTCCTGTTCCCTCCTCTTTGAGATTCCCATCAGTTGCAGACTCCCACACATTCCTTTACTATAAATGGGCTTCATTCTAAAATAAAACTGCCCTTAGGAAGTACAAAGGATGGTACACTTTTGGATATACCAAAACATTTTGCTTTAGAAAACTAAAATACATTCTTAAAATGATTGCTAGCTATTCAAGGTGAAATCTTATGGCTACTGTATTGATAGTAATGTTCAAACTCCCAAATTCCCTGATTTTACTCCCCTTCTTCTTCTTGCTGTTCCAACTGGGAAAAAAAACATAGCATCATAAATACTAGATGCGGGGTCAATAACACAAAGGCAGAGCTCTAGCAGAAGATATGCAGACAGTAGCAGAGAGGCGGTTTGCTCACTGGAGGATTTTGTCTCTTGCTGGATTCTACTCTTCTGACTTCAGCTGGAGCCAAGTTAAGTTGAAGGAAATTCACACAGAAGAGACCTGGTTCATTAACCCTAGGTTCTGTGCTTTCTTTAGAAACTGTATTGTAGAGACATTAAAAGTCTCCAAATAGTTTCTAATACTGACCTTGTTACTTAGCAGTATTTATAAGTTCTTCTGGGACTTAGATTGTTCATCAGTAAAAATGGAGATAATAGTTCATGTTTCATACGGTTGTTATATTACAAAGTGTCTGACACATAATCTTTGCTTCATAAATGCTAGCAATTATTATTGCCTTATTCTTGTTACTAACGTGATAGCTCAAGTATGTGTCGTTGAGTGACTACAAGCTTGCTTACCAGTTGTACTTAGAAAATGATGTAGGCTGGGTAAATAAATGAACTATAAATGGGCTTCATTCTAAAATAAACAAGTAAAGGATGTGACTAGTCAATACCCTCTTTACCTTTAATTCATCAAATTTAAGGCGTTCCTGAAGATGAGAGGCAAAGTCTGGGTGCACTACAACAGGTTGTGTTGTGTTACAGAGGCCTCTCCTTTCACCTGTGGGAGGATCAGAATCTATGGCACAAGCCAATGTTTTGCTCAGTTAAGAATGTCACAATATCAGTTTTTAGGTGGGATTTAAAATTATAATATCATGGAATATTAGAACTGAAAAGGACCTTGGTGATGACCTCACCAATGTCTGAATTTTATAGATGAAAGAACTGAGACCAGGGTCATAGTATGATTTGTTCAGGGTCAATCAACTGGTCAGTGACAGAGATAAAAAAGAATTCTGGTAGTCTCATTGCCAGTGTAGATATGAAAGTTTTATATCTGCAGACCTTACAAACAGAGTTTCAATAAGAAGCAGCTGGAGGCACGAGTACATTTTATTATATTCTGCAAGAAAAATGAATCCGCAGATAGTTTTATTCCAAGAGAACAATATTCCACCCAAATTAGGTTCAAAAGCTGTCAACAATAAAATAATTCTGTCAGCTATTTAAAGTACAATCATTACTGTGAAGTACTTGGTAGTCTAAGAATTTTTATATATAACACCAAAACATCTGGACACTTCAATCAGATGGACATATTTACATTTTATAGACAAGAGCCCAAGTGATATAGCAAATTTAGAAATTTTGGTTTTTTAACCAAAAGATTAAGTGCCATAAATGTCTGAAACCAGCCTAGTTTTAACATAGAGAGTACTCAGTTAATAAGCTTATCCCTATTCTGGTCTCTTACGTATTTGTTTTAAGTTTTAATTCCTAGAAGCCAAGCTTATTTCCCTCATCTGGAAGTTCTATACTGGGAGGGATAAGGAAGAATGGAATATATAGATGTAATCTTTATATTTTGTCAGTAAAGATAACTTACTTAAATTTGCCAGAGAAGCATAACTTGTTATTATTCTACTAATATTGTGCTTGGTTTTAGGATGTATTTCTAGAGAAATAGCCCTCTTCTAAAGAAACAGTCATCTTTCAAGAAAAGAAGCCAGAAATTCCTTCCTTTCTTTTCTCTTCCAGTTCAATTCTCACACATTCTTTAGCAGATAAAGGTGACATCCTCTAGTAGGCAGCTTTTCTTAATTTCACCATTCAGTAACTTTAATTTATTCAGTAAATATTTATTATGCTTGAACTGTTTACCAGGCAGCGTGCTAGTTGTTGGGTATATAACAGTGCACAAGTTAGATGGTCCTTAGCTTCAGAGATCTTGGCAATTGACATGGGATACAGAGAGGTAATTACACCATATGTGTTAAGTACCATAACAGAAGAGCATACAGGATGCTGGGGGACAAGAGAAGAGGCATCTCACACAGCTTTGGGTGTCTTGGATAAAGTCATGTCAAACGAGAAGGAGGGGAAAGAAGAGAAGAAGGAAAGGGGGAGAGAGAGAGAGAGAGAGAGAGAGAGAGAGAGAAGGAGGAAAGATGGAGGCTGAAAAATCATTTTTGAAAGCCCAAAGGCAATGCTGAGGTGCCAAATGGAGTTGATAATATTAGGATTAAAATAGTAAGGCAATATACTGCAGAAATAAAAGTTGAAAAGTTAAGTATAGTAGGTGTAGCTGAAAAGTTGCACCTTTTTCCTAATGACACTGGAAAGGGGCTGAAAGGTTTTAGGCAGCAGAATGGCCATCTCATTTCACAATAGACTAGATAGTCACAGTAACTCATTTCCTCAGTGTCATATTCTTCCTTTCATTATTAATTGATTTTTCAAATATATATCTCAGTTACCCAAAAATAATGCAGGTTACCATAGGCCAAGAACTATGCCTTATATTTCTTATTATTTAGATGCAGTGTAATAATACCTTTAAAATCATGATGGAATGTATTTTTATTATTTTCAGTATTTAAAATTCACCACACATTATATCCTTTACACATATTAAACAGATGATAAAATTATAAAAATCACCTTTAAAATGTGTAAGGGGCCCATGGTCATTTGGAAAATTCTTTTATCATTTACCCAAGCAAAATGTTCAAACACCACTATTTTGCCTGACATTTGGTTTAGTTTTACTGGATATGTGAGAATCCAATTGTAATGCTGAAATAAGTAGAAAGATAAAAAGAAGTTCAAATAGAAACAGAAACTCAAGGAGGGATAAACAATGGGCAGAATGAGAGAGCTAAGTAAAAATTATTTTCAGAGCAGTGGGCATCAAGAGAGAGGCAAGATATGAATGGCTGCAAAGTTGGTAAGCTCTCATATGCAGATAATTCTAGACTGCAAGGTATCATAATATAAAAATATCCCTTTGCTACTTAGAGTGTACACTGTGCTACAGCATCCACGTATCCCTTTGAGGGTGGAGACATTCATTCCTTCACCTGGAGTTGTCCTGCCTGAAGTCATACCCTCCCTCTTCCCTGGGTTGACCTGCATCTGAGGACTGATTGATGCAATGATACAAATCATGGACTCCCCTTTCCTTAATTTAACCATGTCCAGGGGGTCTTTCCAGCTTCAGAACTCCCGCTGGGATCAGTTGAGGCCTCTGTTGCATCTACATGGGAAATTCTCTCTTTGCCCAATCCTGCTTATTTAACTCTTTTGCAGATGTTCTAATTAAGGGCCCTCCCTGATAAAATCTGTTCATGCATATCTCAATTTCAGAGTCTGTTTCCTGGGAAACCCAACCTAAAACATTTTGTTGGAAATTTGGTCACAGAGGCAACTACATCTAATTCTCATGATACTAAATTAGTATTAAATACTAATTGATAAGTAAGAATTTAAAATAAAATCCTGCATTTAAGCATGCTAATTGTGATTTCATTTTGACAGATAACATTACTATCTTCATGGGAACCATTTATCCAGTAAGTGTTACACTATGGAAAAAAATGATAAAAATAAAATTACTGCTACACTTAAAATGCTGGGACAATTTCAAATGTTTATTGGTAGTGTGACTTTGAAGACATTTTTTTTTATCTTAAAAAAAGGGATGCTTGTTGGAATGGGATATTCAAAGCAAAAGTTTTCTCAAGAACTCCTTCTTCCGTGATATTCCTTAGAAAATTCCAGTCTACATGAATTTGCTTAGTATTTTACTGGAGACTAGAGACTTAAAAATTGACATCAAGTACTTTAAAAATGCAATAGAAAAAGTAGAGTAAAATCAATAATAGTGTGAAGGATGACTTGAACAGCTTGTATTTTCACAGTGGTCATCAAAAAGTAATTTTATATCCAATAATTTGTATTGATTGTTTGTGAAACTGTAATGCATTATGCCATAAGCCTGGTTGTGCAGTTATAAATATATGTATCATTTTGTTGGTCTTGGTTTTCTTTCTTTCTTTCTTTCTTTTTCTTTTTTTTTTTTTTAAACTGAGTTTCATTTTCTCTAAAAAGTATCATATTTTGTAGTATTTATATGTGGAGGCAAGATTCAGAACCATGACTGTTAATGCAAAATAGCTTCAGACACACAATGGGCATTCTCCTCTTTGGGTAGTGAAAAACAAGGGCAAAATATGAGTAATATTATATTATTCAAGAGAAAGTACTTTTGAAATCGTCTGCAGTGTAATCATCAGTTACTGTGACTTTTCCAGGGGCCCATGCAGAAAGATTTCATTTAAAAAAGCCTGATTGTGCCATTTAAGCCTAAAAGATGCATACCCCAGGGCATATTCAGCATAAAATCCCACAATATATCTAGAATTTTTATCCTGGATAGAGAAGATATTACCTCACCAAACTTTGTATTGCCCTTGGCTTCTATATTATGGGCCATGGACTTGAACTGGGAGAAGTCCTAATTCTATGAGGGCTCTTTCCTGATTGCGACAGTGGATATTTGTATTAATTTGGAGGGAGAAGTTGAAAGGCCTGAATTACTGTGAAGAAGAAAAGAAGAAGGAGAATGAGGGAGAGGGTAGGGCTGAGAGAAGGAGGAGGGGAGGAGGGGGGAGAGGAGAGGGGAGAGAGAGGGAGGAAGAGAAAAGAAGGGGCAGAAGAGGAAGACAGAGAAATTGCATCAAATGAAGAAGGCAGACAGTAGTCTATGATGATTTTCTTTTTTTTTTTTTTTTTTTTTTTTTTGCGGTACGCAGGCCTTTCACTTTTGTGGCCTTTTCCGTTGTGGAGCACAGGCTCCGGACGTGCAGGTTCAGCGGCCGTGGCTCACGGGCCCAGCTGCTCCGCTGCATGTGGGATCTTCCCAGACCGGTGGCAGGCGGACTCTCAACCACTGTGCCACCAGCGAAGCCCCCGATGATTTTCTTTTTATTGGAGTATAATTGCTTCACAGTGTTGTGTTAGTTTCTGCTGGACAATGAAGCGAATCAGTTAAATGTATAAATATATATCCCCTCCCTCTTGGACCTCCCTCCCACCCCACTCCCATCCCACTCTTTTAATTAGTTTGCTACAGGATGAGTGAGAGAAAGTCTCTCCTCTATTTATCCTTCAGTTGAGTACATTCCTCAGTACTGATAAGAGATGAAAATAGATTCTTTCTGGACAACAAGAAAAGAAGCTGAGTTCTGATTTACAGAAGGAGGGACCATTTTGAAATCATAGAAGTTACCTCTACAACCTCTAGAGTTTAATCGGATGTGGCTTTTAATTACAGCTCTAGCATTTTCTGTTTATGGG
Source organism: Kogia breviceps (assembly GCF_026419965.1). Classification (NCBI taxonomy): domain Eukaryota; kingdom Metazoa; phylum Chordata; class Mammalia; order Artiodactyla; family Physeteridae; genus Kogia; species Kogia breviceps. Next base: position 49,819,422 of record NC_081317.1, on the reverse strand, counting down.
GCCTTGAGCAACTTACTTAACATCTTTGAACCTAATTTTCCTCATCTAAAAATAAAGAATATTAATACCTGTTTGAAGGTTGTTAGGACTTAATAAAAATGCTTATTCATTTATTCAACAAATATGTGTTAGGAATTGTCCTATGCCCCAGTTACATAGCAGTGCACAAAACAGAAGTTCTCTGACCTTAAGAAGAAAGTTAATAAATAAGTCAACAAATACATAAATAAGATAATTACAGAATGAAATGATGAAGATATGATGAGTGATAGACCAAAGGTGATATAATAATTTTTCGTTACTTTAGAGAAGTGCTTTAGAGAATTGCTTGAGATGATGGGTTCGTCCTCAAATGAGCCTTTTCTGAGGAGATGACATTTCAGTTGAAAAGTGACTAGTGAGAGCCAGCCACTGAACAGCCTGGAGAAAAGCATCTAAGGCAGAATGAATAGCAAATGCAAAAGCCCTAGAATGCAAATAAGCTGGATGAAGAGGAATAAAATGGCTAGAGCATATTGAGAGAGGCCAAAAGTGGTCTGAGATGAAGCTTTTAGTCAGCACATGGTAACAGTAACTACTGAGATGGTGTACTACTCATTGAAGTTCTTAACCTGTTTCTATTACAACTGTACTGGAGAATTGAACTAATGTTGGCAGGATATTATTGTACCTAGTAGTGTGTGGTTTAATGAATAAATTGCTAAACTAGCAGACAGTATATCCAGTTTTAATTCACAGAATTACTGTTGTCTTGGGCAACACAACCAATTTGTTGGGTAAACATTATTGATAAATTTAACTTCAGTCTCTTGGTCAAATAAGTATGTTGAGAGAGGACAGTAATTAAGAAATGGATCTTCTGACTAACAGGAGTTTACAACTTTGAAGATGGAGCCCTGGCATATATAGATATATTATATATATATATATATATATATATATATTCTATTAGATAAAGTTATTACTGATCAGTTTCAAGGATTTCCAGGAGTCAGTTGAAATTCATAAGACTTCTTTCCTTGTCCCGCCCCTCCAAGCATAGTTTTCCCAGAAATAGATTAAATATATTGATTCACTCCTTCTCCTGAGCATGTTCTATACTTATTTTACACACAAGGACTTTTAAAAATCAAATAATACACCTTCCCTTATATTTAATTTTGATATGCTTCTGATCAAAAGTCAAATCTATTATATAAAATGATTTTTAAAAATCCTAAATAAATGGCAAAATGCTTTAATATCACACTTTCTAGAGTTCTAAGATACTTCACCCTTAAATGCATTGTTACTCTGAGTCTCCCAGTGAGCTTTATCGTTGTGGTAATTCTGAGATCCTGCTTTCAGGAAAGATCTGGGCCATAGTTTTAACTTTGGAAAAAACACTTGTTCCCTTCAGAAGTCTGCAGCAGATTTGTGCTGTCTCACTGAAGAAGCATGGTAATCTCAGGACCATTCATTTCAACATTAAATAGGAGACAGAACTGGGCTATATCTCACACCACTATTATGTTTATTTAAGCAACAAATCTGTTAGCAATCAAACTTCATATTTAAGTGTAAAGCACAAAATATTCCAGCAAGAACAGAGAAGAAAAGCCCGTTCTAAGTACGTATTGGCACCTTGCTTCTAACTTAACTTTTATTTGTACTTAAAATCTCTCTTTTTACCCCCTTACTTCCCCTTAGATTTAGCCACAAATCACTTTCAGCTCTCATGAAATTCATTATTTAGGCTAAGATAAAAATTTAACTTATGCTATTATTGTCCACTAATTCTTTGAATGTTCTTAGTCTATCAGTGTACAACATTTCTAAGTATTGTGAGGCCTCAGACTTCCCTGGGATTCTGTTATTTTCTCTGAGAAAGATTTTAGGCATTTTTATTAAGCTCTTTTAATACTACTTCTGCCTATTTCAATTAATCAGTCTAGTAATCAAATATTATCTTAAAACAGTGAGTATCATCTGAACAGGTTAAATATCAAACAGATAAAGGCCAACTTTAACCAAAGAGAAAAACTTCCTTTAGAGCCATTAATACTCTATCACTTCAAAAGGAACAGGTATTGGGCTTCCCTGGTGGCACAATGGTTGAGAATCCACCTGCCGATGCAGGGGACACGGGTTCGTGCCCCGGTCCAGGAAGATCCCACATGCCTGGAGCCGCTGGGCCCGTGAGCCGCTGGGCCCGTGAGCCGTGGCCGCTGAGCATGCGCGTCCGGAGCTTGTGCCTCCACAACGGGAGAGGCCACAACAGTGAGAGGCCCGCGTACCAAAAAAAACCAAACAAACCAGGTATTAAGGAAATCATCCTTAGTAATTAACATAACATGACAGTTATATTTAGAGCCAGCTACATGGGTGTGCAAGATGTGTAATCACACAGTGTCCTGCACTTAGAGGGGTCCCATGGTTGGTTTAATATTTGGCTGTTGCCATCTTGAAATTTGTAATTTTTGAATAGGAGGCTTCATATTTTAATTTTGTACTGGACCTTTCAAATTATGCAGGCAGCCCTGGTTATATTTTATGATATATTTATGATTTTGTTTTCATTTTAATTTGTCTTTCAAGTAGCTAGCATGTCCCAGATTACACAGCTACAGGTGCAGGCGTGTGAACTTTTTTTGGTTTTGTTTTTTTTAGTGTAGATGATAAGGGTATTCTTTCATATTCCCCATGTTTATATTCAGATATCTAGAGTGGGTACTGAATCGATATTTGGATTAACAGTCACAAATGAATTTTTAAAATTAATCATGGAAAAAATTGTAAAACTCTGAACTGGATTGTTAAGATGTGTACAGCAAAGGTAGGATTTGTGTAATTCTTATAAATAAGAATTGCAACGTTTAAAAGAGAAAAAGCTAAGTAAAATGAATGTATATCCTAAAATGCCTAAAATGCGTTGTCACAGTTTGATACAAACTCACATAAATTAGAAAAATCAATTAGAAGTAAGTATCCAGGAAATGCAAATAAAGACTAGACAGGGATATGACCTTACAATGCAATATGAGGTTTTGATTAGGCATGCAGCTGGTGTCCGTACACTGATGGTATTTGAAAGAGAATATTGTATTTATTTCTGTTGTGCTTGTACTATCGCTTTCGCTCTGTTTTTTAAATGTGGAAACTAGAATAGTCTTGTAGACCATGGCTTTTCTAGTAGGCTTGCAGCATGCTGCTCTTCCCAAGGTAAAGGGTGGCTGCTGAACTGCCAAGCCCCTATCACAACATTTCATGTTTCTTTATACTGTTCTATGCCTCTCTAAATCAGCTCAACCCATCGCTTTAGCATTCTGCCACACTCAGCATCCACAAAAAAATCCAACTGAAAGGAACTAAAGTAAAGAGTTAGAGATGATTAAAGTTTAACATCTACTGCTTAATTCTCATTAGTCCTGTCCTGAATTTATTAAGGCATCAGCACATGGGCCAGTACTTGTTTATGTAACGGTTAAGATATTCTCCTATTTGAAGATTCAAGAATAGATCAAGAAGAGCCCCCAAGGCTCCTTCGAGGCCTACTGTAGTATTTGCTATTGAATTCCTGAAATGGTCCCCTTCAAGGTAAAAATCACCTCCTAGCAGAGAGAAGATGAAACATTTTTTTAAGATGTGTAAGATGACACAACGTCAGGTAGCAGCATACATTAAAATATGTGGAATTTTTAGATGTGTCAGAAGGATACTTTCCTCTTCTTTAAGGGTAATAGTAGATTATAGGAAAGAAGATTGCAAAGATAAGAAAAATTTCAGACATTTAGGACTTTAATGAATAAAAATCTTCTTTTGCATTGCATAAAAATTAGACAGTATTAAAAGGATCTTTAGCACTAGCTTGTATGCACAATTTAAGGCAGAATGTTGGTTACACCTCATTTTATTATCAACAATATAGACATTTGGGAGGTATGTTCCTTGGAGCACTCCTTAAAAGTGAAGTCCTTTTGAATAATTGAGGGTATTATGCACATAGTGTTTATGACAAGAATTAATAAATCCTTTCATAGTAAAATCTTAAATTCTTAAATTGAAAACTTGTATCAATGCATAGGACAATGTGCAAAGAATCTTTGCCACTAGCCATTTGTATAAACTTTCTAGGCCTCAGTTTCCCAACATGTAGAATTATAGGTTGGCCAAGAGGTATCACTTTCACGTGAGCTGTTATGTTAATCTATCTCTATGAGATCTGTAGAAAGACTTAATTTTTCATTATCCATCTTTGAGGTTCACAGTTTCATTGCTTTACTTATTCATTCATTTGTTCATTTATCCAACAAATTTTGCCTGACTGCTGTTAAGCACTGTCCTTATTTCTGGAGACTCAGTGACAAGGGAGGGTGAGGTAGGAGGAGGTGGGGGAGATGTTTTCTGACTCTCATTCACCTCACTGTCTAGTGAGTGAGGCAAACAATAAAAAGAGAATGACAGAAGTAAACGTCACTTTGGAACTGTGGTGAATATCATCATGAAGAATTACATGGAGCTAGGAGTTGCATGCTATTTAGTCAAGAAGAACAAGGGAAGCTCCACTGGAGCTTCTCAAGGTTAGAGTTGAGATCTGAGATAAGTGGCAGAGTTAATGATGTGAGGAGGTTAAAGTCAGGCCTGGAATAGGGAAGAGCAAAATCTTGAATTATAATAATATGATTTAATAAAAGACAAAATTAGCTAATGTATTCTTTGAACAATGGAATGCTTGTCATCTTACTGGCTCAAACATAATTTATAGAATATTTCAATGTGCCTGTAAGTTAAAAAGTAGTTCTCACATTTGTTTCCTTTCATCTAATTATTATTTTTTAGCATTTTGAAGGGTTGATACTCACTGAAACACCACTTATTTTAGCACTAGACAAGGATGAACTAATGCTACTATTTTAAATTGGTGATCATGCCATAAATCATACAACATGTTGCATGGTGCTTGTGTTTCATGCAAAGGAAAATGAAAAGGAGCTGATCCACTGATCTCCCTGTTTGTAGACATACTGACAGAAGAGGCTTATACCTGATATGGTAGTCAACACTATGAATACGTAGTTGGAGTTACATTAATTGGAACTCTTCTTAAAGAATGAAATTTCTAAGTGATTGAAGGTATATGTGTGTGTAGTATTTATCATATGAATCAATGAATGCTTTCATAGTAAATGCTCACTTTCTAATAGCAGCACAGAGAGAGAGAGCTTGTTATGAATTTGCCTATCCCATTTTCATTTGGAGGCTGGCCTAATGATTTAGAGTCACAGCTCTGTCCTAATAAAAGTTAACAGATTTTGCATTGTATTCTTAAATAAATTTTAGCAACAGCAGATTTCCAGTTTCAATATTTAAACTCAGAGTTGAATGGTAATCATAGTACTTAATAACTTTAGTGAAAAATAAAACACAGGGAACTTTTCTTTATGGAAATTAAGACCACATATCAAGCTTTATGTATTAAAAAAAAAACACTTATAAAACAAACTGGGAGATTCTGATTGTGTGGGGAGATAATGACGGTGCAATAATGCATTTCCCAGAATGACAGCTAGTGATATCTGTAAATGGCCTTCAGTAGAAGAAAGAAAACACACTGCTCCAATCAATACACAGATAGTCTGTAATGTAAAGATTGGGATCAGAATATTTAAAAATTTAATACTTTGCCACTCTGTGTACCACTTTGGAAGTCAATATCTTTGGAAACCTGGTCCATTTCCCTTCTTTGAAAGCATTATATATTTAAGGTTTTTAAATTATTTATCTAGTCCATGTGATTAAAAATGAAAAAAGTTAGTCCATCCATTATCTTCTGCAGCTGCTGTCTGGATATTAATCCCCCCACCTCCTTTAAATCCTTGATTTTTTTTTCTTCCTACCTTGTAAAGAAAACTCAGCAGATAGATTAAGAGAGCAAAATAAAACCTCAACCACTCACTAACATCAGAGTATGTTGCCACTTAAACAGTGTGCAAAGGTGCCTGTGTATGAACAATATACTCAAATATTTTTACTGAGATGTATTACTTTCAGATCCGATAGTCAAAAATATGGTGAGTTAAATGTCAAGAAAGCATATTGTGTCTTTTTTTCTGACCAATTATAGTTGGGGGGCTTTATTTAAAAACATATTCTCAAAGTTACTTCAGAGTTTACTTTTGAGAATGAGAGTATTTTAAATTAAATTATTTTAGTCTTTCCAAGAATTGCTGTCATAAAAGGGAAGGCTCATATTTAAATAAAGTGGGGAATTGTTTTAAAAATAGTCATCAAGTTTAATGTAATTTCCTACCAGCTTAATTTTATGGTTATCGATTTTCTTTTAAAGGTTTTTATTTTCTTATGTATTTTCTTTAGATTTTACTGATACCAGAATTGTTGGTTTTCCAAATGTGGAATTTATTTTGGATTACAAAATAGATAACTTATTATTTCCTTTGACAGTTTCTACTACTAAGAGTGAAATAAGTGTTTTACTATTTTACCCCATCTTTTTTTTTTCACTGTACCTCAATAAGGTGAAACTTATTTGGAATTAATTCTTTTTATTCCCATTTTAACATAGAAATATTTAAAACATCTGAGAAGAGAATACTGTAAAATATCGTGTGTTTAAAATATCAAGGAAACCAAGCAATATTCAAAGATGAGAAAGGTAAAGGGGAATACTATGTATTTCTCTATTTAATACTAAAAGACCTCAGAAAGAAATCCCTTAGATCATTCATAGAAATTCTTTCATTCTATGGAGATCCCATTATGCTACTTGTCTTTCAGGAACATTGATTATTATATATTCAATGCATTGGCCACAATGCATAGCAGTACTTCTTTCTTTAAGGCCCAAAAGACATCAAAATTAACATGTTTTGTTCTACTATATCTGAGGCAAAATAAGCAAGAGATTGGAAAGAGGATCCAAGCTAAGATTCTTGGTGTTTCCATTGGTTATGAAGACAGTATTGAAGAGTGACAGTGAGTTATGTTTTTTAATTCTTTGGATCATTGTGCTCAAATATGTATATTTTGTGGAGCTGAATTTTTGGCACAATGTAATGACAAAATCCTAATGATGTCAGGCCAGTAGGAAGAATTTTCAGAAAATTTTACTATTTTATCCTAAATTTCATTGAGTTACAAGTGAACAGTTGATCTCCTTCTGTTGTTCTTGAGATCAGATTTTGGCTGAGATTAGAGGGATAAACGGGTGCTTCCAACATTGCTATTTTATGACTTATAAAAAGATGGAATATATGGTGAGAACAGAAATTTATATTCTGCAGTATTTACTACTTATGCCTTTCTATTATGGGTTCTTTTCACTAGTCTGTCTACTGTGATAGCTGGTTATGTTTAGAGTGGTATTTTTTGAATATCAAGAATTAAAAATAAATGACTGAACTTATAGTGGCATGATAGGATGAAATATATTCTCTCTATATGCTGAACATAAGCACAATTGTAGGCTAAATTTTTAAAATAATAATTAGAAGGATTTAGATATAGGCTTATAATTTATTAGGGGTAGAATAAATATCCTTAGTCAACCTGAATGCTTCACTTCTGGCCTTGTTCAGCTTTACTTCTTTTTTGCTTGGCTAGATTTTTCTCGATCTGTTCTAATATGTCTCATCCTATTCTTGTCTAATCTGGATTGCATTATAGTATTGCAATCTTGTATCTGGATCATAAGTACTCTTTGCTACTTTGCCTCTTACTCAGATTTAGCACCCAGCATCTGTATCTGTCTTAGCTTCAGTGCAACCTACCCCAGAATCCACCAGCCTCTGCAGACAGTAAAATCACAATATTAATATTCTAAGTCTGATGGCTTCTTATCTTCAACGCACTGCAGATTATGTATCACCTTTCAAAATCTTCCCAAGTCATTAAAAGTAATAAGGGCTAGCATTTCTCAAGTTACTTTAGTATGTGTGTGACACTGTGCTAAGTGCTTTATGTACATTTTCAAATTTAATATTCATCTCAGGTAGTGTCATTATTCTCTGTTTGGAAATAAGAAAGCACAGGCACGGAGCATTTAAGTAACTAGCCTAAATTTTGTTTAAAGGTATCTGGTAAATGAGACAATAGGATTTGAACCCAATTCTCTATAATCTGGGAGCCTGTGCTCTTAAATTCTTAATATGCTATTTTCTGGAAAGCTTTCACATTTACTTACAAATAGTCCTTTCATGTTACTCTTCTGTGCTCTTTTTTATGTCTTTTTTTGAAACATCACTTGAAGGTAGATAGTAAGCCACCTTGCTGCTCTTTATCAGTGTCCTCCATGAGAAGCTTGCCTTGCTCACCTCTTTGGTGCTGTGGAATTCTGACTTTTGTATTGCCCTAAGACACTGGATTTCCTTATTTCCTCTTTGTTTAATTCTGTACCTTTTTTACTTGCTGTCTAATCTGAGTATTTTCTGTTTGCCTGCCAGCTTAGTCTGTGTTTCTGTGATCAGCCTTTTATTCCTACTGTCATCACCGGAGGGCTATTTTATTAGTTGAAGACTTTTGTTATAGTGCTAAAGTATAATTTTCAAGAAGTTAAAAATATGACTCTCATAACAATATAAGATGAACATGTCAAAGTTTTTATTAACTCTAATGAAACAACCAGTAAGATATTAAACCTGGTTGGAAGGATATGAGGAATTGGGATTTTTCTATTTGTCAGTTAAAAAATGCAGAAGTAAATTTGCTAACGGATACATGACTGGTTAACGGTTAATGCCTGCTAAACAAGAAAGTCATTTTGGCATTTTGGGGTTACTTTTTTTCCTGACCAGAAATCATTTGAGTTGCTATTGTTGAAGAATCATTTGCAGCACTCTTAGACAAGGATTATTTGCAATGCTTTTAGACAAGAATTGTATGCATGGCTATCAGTTTTCTAAAAATTAATCTCTAATATTACAGAATTGTAAAATATCCCAATGAATAATACATTTGCCATCAAAACATGGTACACACTCTAGAAAACCAGATAGTCCTCAAGAAGGATGAGCTACTCCCAACACTATATTGAAAATATCCTCAAGAGTCTCTTTGCCTGTTTGCCAAAAAATGTTTTGCATAAATTTTCTTGGCAAATTTAATTGGCAGAGTGAAATGTGGCTGAAAATGGATCCTTTATTGTGTAGAAACATGGATGTCATATCAAATCCTTTGTAAATTTAAATCTAGTAAGTATTCTCCTGTCTAACACAGGTCAGGCTTTGTTTGTTTGTTTTGTCATTTCATGCTCACTAGTGTATAGTCTATAGTGGTTCTCTTGTATAAAATGTAAACTAAGTGTTAACTAAGATAAGAAAATTTTTCCACCATTTGGGGTGGCAGGGGACCTTCCTTTGACCAAACTTCATAAGCAAATGATTAAGATGGATAACACATGGATTGAATTCTGAGTCCTTTATTTAAGAATTTTTTCTTTACATAAGCTCCCCAGAACTAAAAGGAGTCAACTTTGGGGAAAAATGAAGTCCAAGTGACCCTCAACATCAAACCAATTGAAAAAATATATTCAGCATAAAGGATAACAAACTGAGATTCTTAAATTAAATGAACAAAGCTTTTGATTATGATGTATGTTGAACCAAAGAAAAGGTCATATTTTATTTAATTCCAACTTTCTTGCCAAGAATTACATGTGCATTTTCCTAAGTAGAAATATTTGACTAATTTTAATGCTAGTAAATGCCAAAAACTTGTTAGAAGATACCATTCTTTATTTTCAATCAAGACTGTCTCAACTATATTGTTTATTTACAGAAATTATGCTTAAGTGTTATGTGAAATTATTGTCTAGTATTGTATTTGCTTTGCTGTTTTTTCCCCCTCTTCCATTGAATGCTACCATATTGGAATATAATACCCTTAAGATCCTATTGAATTTGACCAAAAGTTCTGAGCTACAAGATAAGCAAATTTAACAGTGAGAAAAGCCAAAAACAGTTAAATATTATGGACTTGATTAATAGATATTTATGTAGCCAAAGTATCACATATAAGTTATAAAAAATTAAAAGTTTCCCAACTTCTTTATTGATGTGTGCTATCCAATACCAATGTTGGAAATAATAATCAAGATTTCTATCTTCATTGCTGTTAACAAATTTCTTCCTGGTACCACCTGGAGAAAATTCGCATATTTTGTTTTCTTCTACACATATAAACTATCATGGATTTTATTTGAGATGCCTATTTAGATGTTTTTTCCTTCAGATCATCTTCTGGGGTATGGAGGAAGAAACTGGAAAACTTGGACATTATCAACTTTAAGTGAGCCACATAATTTATTTTCTGTCTAGTGGCAAGCACATTATGGGGTCATTCTACTTGGCCAATGACACATACATTTTTTTTTTTCTCTCAAACCTCTTGAGGGACCCTGTTATCCTAACAGGGTCTGATGAATACTTTCATCAAAAAAGAAAAGGTGTGTATGACAGGATTTTAGTATTTTCGGCTGAAAATAAGTAAGAAAGGAAAAGCTTTCCTTTTCCAATCATTGGGTGAGAGGATAACAGAAAGTGGCATGTGGAGGAATGTTGAAGAAATCAAAATATAACCCAGCTCTGGACTAGAACTTGGGGGAACCAGCAAGATGGCAGAGTATGGGGAGGTGAGTTTTGCTATCAGATATTCTAATGTAATTAATAAGCCCTAAATTTCTGTAAAACTACTGAGATTCAAAAGGAGGAATAGTCCCCATGATGAGAAATGATATACTTGTGGGTTTTTTTTAACATCTTTATTTGAGTATAATTGTTTTACAATAGTGTGTTAGTTTCTCCTTTACAACAAAGTGAATCAGTTATACATATACATATGTTCCCATATCTCTTCCCTCTTGCATCACCCTCCCTCCCACCCTCCCTATCCCACCCCTCTAGGTGGTCACAAAGCACAGAGGTGATCTCCCTGTGCTATGCGGCAGCTTCCCACTAGCTATCTAATTAACATTTGGTAGTGTGTATATGTCCCTGCCACTCTCTCACATCGTCACCACTTACCCTTCCCCCTCCCCATATCCTCAAGTCCATGCTCTAGTAGGTCTGTGTTTTATTCCCGTCCTACCACTAATCTCTTCATGACAGAGAAATGATATATTTGAGAGATATTCTGTTTTTCAGTAATTTCTCATATTTCCTCATTTTTTACATGTGGAACATTGGGGTTTCTGTGGCTTGAATTCTAAGGTTAGTCAAATAGAGGGAACAGTGAAGAATTGAAAACAAATGTTTTAAATATTTTGATATCTTGAATATGGCTGCGATAGAAGTTTCTGAATAGAAGATATGATTTTCTCATAAATACACACACCTGGTGTCCCCCCTCCTTCCCTATGCACATTTGGCATCTTCCTGATGACTTGAAGATAGAAGCATTTTATGAAATATTTGATGTGAAAGATTTATTGTAAACGTTGGTAAATGACTATGAACAAAAATATGTATTAATAGTAAAAACTAATAAGACAATATTAAGCTGAAAGTTTGACACACACCCAGTAGTTTCTCCTCCTACAGTTCAAGTGTGAAGAGTAGAGCACACTGGAGGCAACTGCATTTTCAGAATGAAAGGAATCATAATTCTTGATCCTTGGGCTCGTTCACATTGTCTTGCTCAATGCAAAATGTAACCAGAGATTTAATAAGTTAGTGTTACCCTGAGAGGATGATTTAGGGATAAATTTAGATTAAAAAATATATATTCACATCCTCTGCATAACTGGCAGATTTCTCTTTCTTGCTTAGGAGAGGACTGACAACCTACTCACCTTTCTGTACTCCATGGGCACCTACACATTTGCATCTTAGAACTTTCAGTCATGATCTAAAATAGCTCTTCTCCAGACCACCTTTGTTTTTTTTTGTTTTTTTTTTAAAGAAGATGTTGGGGGTAGGAGTTTTATTTATTTATTTTTACTGTGTTGGGTCTTCGTTTCTGTGCGAGGGCTTTCTCCAGTTGTGGCAAGCGGGGGCCACTCTTCAAAGCGGGGCGCGGGCCTCTCACTATCGCGGCCTCTCTTGTCGCGGAGCACAGGCTCCAGACGCGCAGGCTCAGCAGTTGTGGCTCACGGGCCCAGTTGCTCCGCGGCATGTGGGATCCTCCGAGCCCAGGGCTCGAACCGGTGTCCCCTGCATTAGCAGGCAGATTCTCAACCACTGCGCCACCAGGAAAGCCCCACCTTTGTTTTTTACAAGCTATTACTGAGTTATGTTGGTGTCAGGGATTTGATAAATGCATGGGTAGAAAACTCAGAATGGGTGTACAAGACACGGAGGACTCAGAACCTGATTTCAGAGGAAGGAAATTAAAAGTGATATTTAATATGAAAATATATGGATGTTCCCAAAGTTAAGTACGAAGAGATGAGACAAAAGATATGTTTTGAATTTAGTGTGAATTTTATGAAGGCACTGTTTATCAATATATCAGTAAAATTATATAAATAGTATTTAACTTAGTTCTGATCCCCAAGTCATCACCATCATCTTTTTCTTCTCCTTCTCCTCTTCCTCCTCCTTCTTCTTTTTTGTATAGATTAAATTTAACTCCTTTCTAGGCTTGGAAATGAGCTGAACCCACTCAGTGCAAGCATCCTGACATCCTCCCTTCCCATCATACTCCTGAGAGACTGGTGATGTGTTTTTGCCTAATGAACATGAATCCGTAGTTTAGCATTGGTACCTCTACTTCTTCTCTGCCACTTTGTTCTCATACTGTAATTTGCTTTAAAACTCTTTTGCATAATTAGATATTATTTGCAATTATAAATGCAAAGAGAAACATTTCATGTATTACCAATGAGACCAAATAGTTGATAACATTTTTCCATATTTGTTTTCAGTTCTCTTTTTTGTTGCAGATGTAAAATATTACAGATTGACCTATTTGAAATTACCACATCTTCCTCAAAATTCTTTTGGATACACAGCAACATTTCATATTGTTTCTACCCCATCCTGGTTGGCTGTTCCTTTTCAGTCTCACTTATGAAGCCCTCTGGCTCTGCTTCTGCTTTACTCATTTAAAAAATAAATATTTGTTTTTGGAATAGATAATATTTCCATATACTATAAAAAAAAGAATCAAAAGAATTAATGGGTGAAATAAGTCTCCATTATTTGCCACTAGTAATCTAACCTTTTTTGCAATTCATTATAGAGAGCCTCTTTACATTGGAAAGAATTTGAATATCATTTTTTTCTACTAATAGTAGCATATTCTATATATTCTGCTCCTTGATTTTTTTATTTAAAATATATATTTTGGATATTATTGCCTACCAGTTCCATTAGAATTATCTCATCCTTTGTAGTGACTTCACAGCATAATTTATTTAATATATGTTCTATGGATTCACATTTAGTCTGTTTCCATTTTTTTCTACAAAAGTGCTGCATTAAATATCTTTCTGCAAACTTCATTATGTACTTGTGTAATTATGTTCACAGAATAAATTCTTAGAAGTAGAACTTCTGACCCAAAGAATATATACATTTTTAATTTCAATAGATAAAAACATTTCCAAATTGCCCCCCCAGAGGCTATAGTAACAACATCTTCCACCAACAATAAATGAGTTTGCTGTATTAATCTATAGTTTTTGATAATATTGATTAACTTTTTCTATATCTACAACTTTCTCCTTCCTGTCACTTACTTCTACCACCATTTTATATTTTATTATCTTTTCTAGAGTCACATCTATATCTTCCAATATACTTATACTTCTATTACTCGATTAAATTTTAAGTCTATCCTTTGTACTGAAAATACAGATAAATTAATACAAATAAACTATCTCTTCTCTTCTCCTTCTGACTTTGTTTATTCTTTTATTGCCAGAATTCAAAATATTCACTTTCTGTTCAGTAGCCTAAACCTTAGCCAAGTTTTTGCTTTTATCAGTTTCAATTAAACGACAAAAAAGAATTTATTGGCTAGTTGTAGCTTCAAGTCCAGGTGCTTCTAGATGCAGGCATTACTAGCAGGCACCAGCTTTCTCCTTCTCTGAGCTTAACGTTCTGTTGTGGTAGCTTCATTTTCTGATTGCTTCTTTGCTTGTAGTGGCAGAATTTCCAGGCTTATGTTGTAGGAGTTTAGCAGTAGTATGAATTCATATTTGAATCTTGTTGGATCCATTGGATTAGGTCCCCATCCCTGAACCGAATATTATATTGTGGGGAATGGAATGCCCTCGTTTGTCATGGCTAGGTCACATGTTTTACCTTATGCATGGGGAGAGCATCAGCCACACCAAAACCACGTGGATTAAGACTAGGGGAGGAAGGGTATTTTTAAAGCAAAATTAGAATTACTACCTGTTTAAGGAGAGGATGGTTGGTACATACTCAGCAAGTGTCTAGAACACTGCTTTTCTCAGACTTAATTTTTTTTTTTTCTAGCTCCTTGTTATCTGTTCATTTTGCTTCACATCTGTAGCCTGATACCTAAGTTCCTTTACTTGTGGACCATAATCAAGTCTAATCATGCATCTTCTCCTGATTCTCTTCTCTCTCTTTACACATAAAACTTGTGTTCCTGGCATACTAACTGTATAGTATTCCCCAAACACATTGTTTCTTGCATTCATCTGCGTCTTATTTTTAATATAAAACACAATATTTTGAAACATTTAAAATATATTTTAAAAAGACATAATACACACCTATATACCCACCAATGAAACTAAATAGTTGATAACATTTTGCCATATTTGTTTTCAGATCTCTTTTTGTTGCAGAGGTAAAATATTACAGATTGAGCTGAATGTTGTATATATCAATTCCGTTCATGAGTTTTGGACTCTGTTTACATATTTAAGTATTTGTGAACAATGCTAACTGTACTTTATGGAGAAGCCCAAATACCAATGTATATTTTAAGGGGGCTTCTCAGTTTTCCCAAAAAGGAATTGTGGTGGCCGCCAGAATTTACCACTCATATCTCTTGCCACAGAGAACATAATTGACTGATGGCCACAGCTGCTTCCTTCTGGATCCATCTCTGAGTTGAGGCCATTCTTTCCAAGACTGCCCCGGCCAGTAACTGAGCACTGCAGTCCTCATTCATGTACTGATACAGCTGTTTCATGTACAATATGGAATTTCTTTAATGGACCACTTTGGTTCAAGGACTCCCCACTGGCCTGGGCAAAACTTTCTTAGAACTACAGTGTGGTTTGAGACTCTTCCTCACCAATCCTGCTTTTCCCCTTCTCCTTCATCTACATGCAGGCTGAAGGCTCCCCTGTTTACTCCTCCTTTCTCCCCTCTAGTCCCTATCATGCTTTCCCTATTAAATCACCTGCACATCTAATCCTGTCTTGACCTTTACTTCTCTGAGGACCTGAACACAGCAATATTCCAATTACCCACCTGGATAGCATAAACCTGACAACCTTACTCTAGGAAAGGTGCTGGCAATTTCATAGACGTTCATTTTATCCCCCTTCTCGTTTCTTCTCACATCTACCCTTACCATCACTCTCAGTACTGCCTTGTGTCTGTAAAGGTGGACTTCTTTGGCTCTACTCTTCAGAGAATAAAACCTCCAGTTTTCCATGGGAATGGGGGAAGGACAGTGGCTTCCCTGTGTAAGGCAAGGAGGGGACCAGGAGCCTACGAGTGTCTAATTCGGAGATTCTACTGATTTCTCTACCCCACATACTGGCTTACGTATTGAGATTCAGCTTGGTTCTTATTACTCATCTCCGTCCCCATTCAACCGCATGTCCTTAACTAACTCATAAACATACACGAACACTTACGTGTATGTGTGCACACACTCACACACACATTTACGGGTTCAGTTAGGCTTTAGCATGTTCATTCTACTAAATCTCTGGCCACCAATCCACTCAGTCTCTCTATGAAAATTTTATTTATTTCATTTTCCTTTTAGTAATCTATACAGTTTTTTATTCAATAAACATTTCCTGATCATCCACTGTGAACTAAGATTTGAACTTACTGCTGAGGATACATAAGCAAAGACAAAACAAATTTGTCTTCCCCGTGGAGTTTATAATCTAAATGGATAGACAGATGGTTATTGAGTAAATGTAAAATCACAGTGGCTTATGTGTTTTACAAGTTGTGGATGCAGAGATCAATGGTGTTTTGAGACTATATAACAAGAAATTTGACCTAGGAAGTCAGGCAAACAGTGAATACTTTGTTATTTGAAAGAAGACTAGGAATTAAGAGTGTATTCCAATAGGAAAAGGCAGGTGCCAAAGTCCTTTAGCAGTGATCTGCTGATTGCGGCTCCAGGGAGGAGATGAGAAGCAAAGAGGAGATGAGAAGTGAGGAGGAGAGATAGGGTTGAACATGGGCCTCCTACCATAATATCAGAAAAGATGAAGCATTTACGTGATGTCTGGTGTTGAAGGTATCCAGACCATCCTCATAGCCTTCTGTGTGGAAGGGTTTCAAAGGAAAGATTATTGGCGCCTACAAGTGTCCCTTTCATTTCAGTGCTGTATGTCCTTAAACCATATCTGGAATTCCGGCTAATTTTGAATATGAACACTTTTTTGTAAAGTCAATTGAGTATGTTCTATCCTAAGTGTTTTGGAGTCGTTTAGCATTTATATGTGGAATGTTCGGTATAATAAAGTTTGGGGACTTAAAGAAATGCTTGCCATTTTTAAATAATTGAAAGATTATGTGTAGAGTAGTCTGTTGGCTACAGGGCTCAGAAGCAGAGTTTACTGAGTAGAAGCTTCATGGAGTATGGTTTAGTCATAATTAAAAACAACAACAACAACAATAGCAAAACAAATACACAAAAACACCTTGCCATTAACTTTAAGACTCTTAAAATGAAATTGACTGACTCAGGATAAAATTCCCATCAATGGAGGGAAATACCAGGGTAGACAGTCATTTCCTGTGATACATCTATGTGTTTTTGTATGTGGTCATGAAGGGGGAAATATTCATACAATAGATGAAAGTTGAACCAGATAAACTTGAAGGATACCTGCTTTTTGATTCTGTGAATCTACCCGCTTGTGCTGCTCTAGTACAGCTCTTGACCACTTAAACATCACCACTTTTCTTTGCTGGAAGCCTAGGCAATTCTTTTGCCTGAAGCTTGAGATCTGAATGAGCTGGTTGTTGTTCTTTTGCTTTTTTTTTTAATGTAAAATATGTTTTTGGTTTGTAAATGCACTCAGAGGCACAGCAATGGGCACTGAAATTATTATTTTTTAAGTGAAATAAAAATAGAGATGACAGCTAAAGAACTTTCACAGCAGTTATTATTATGTGTTATTATTAGCAGCAGCATGTGGTGACATTTTAAGCTCTAAATCCACAGAAATATATCCTAGATCATGGATATTCCAGATGCTAAGGGGAAGAAAACAGAAATGCTGCTGTCTGGCTTCACATGAGAGTATTTAAAAACAAAATGAAATAAGAAGTCTGATAATTTTGTAATAGATAGTAGAAACTGATTTATCACTCTCTCTCTAGGGGTTGAAGGGTTAATCCTGGGACTTTTCTATAGATGTAGATATCTGCCACCAAAAATACTGCTCAGAATATGCTGAGGAATATATTTGACTCTTTAAGCTGTGTGAAATATGTCATATTATTAGTGACTTAACAGCAGACTATGTCATATTTTATGGATTTAATCAGCATGGGCTCTCTAAAAGACAGCTGAGAAGGGTGAAAATCTAATGTGACGTGGCCTCATCTCCAACCAGAAAAGCCTTCTGTATGCCTACAAACTTCTAGACTTTCTTGAAGAGGGTTTCTGCTTTTAGTACTCAAATTTCTCATGGCAGAAATAGGACATTGACATTCTGTATGTGGAATCAAGACAGCATAGTGTAGTCATTAGAAGTATGGATTCGGAATCGAGTTGAGCTGCATAGGTGGCTCTGCTCCTCACTAGATGTGTGCTCCTAGGACGTTGATTCATCTCTTTAAGCCTTGGTTTCCTCATGGCTAATATGTAATAATACTAGTCCCTACCTCTTGGGAATGTTGTAAGCATTTGATTATGTAATGTCAAATCAAGCCCTTCGATCTATGTCTGGCAATGTCACACAGCTGGCAAATCATGAAACCAAAACTCATACTATACTGGACCCCAAATCACAGGGAAGAGCTCAGAGTCTTGGTCTGATGGTATTCCTCCTGAATTTGAACTCTGGCTCCACCAGTAGCTAATTTTGTTCCTTAGGCATGTTCTTATTCTTAGTATAGTAGCTGACCCAGAACGCTTCACCATGTTGTTTATTTTTATTTTAGAAATGTTAATCCAGCAGTGCTATTCAGGATGGATTATGAAACCCTTTAAAGAAACTGAATAAAAGGAAATTAGTTCTATCAGATGGCAATTTTGTTTGGCTCTTACAGAAATTCTTCCAAACAGTGACTTAAACAATTGGGATCTTTACTTTTTGTCACAAAATGAAGATTTGAATATAGGGGGTTGAGGGGTAATGCAGTGGCTTCATGATGTAATTAGGAGCTTAAGATTTTTCTATTATGTCTGTTCAACCTGTAGTTGTGCCCTCTTGTGGTGACAAGTTGGCTGCTTCACCTTCCTTTAGGTACCAGGCAAGATGTGGAAAGGCAAAGGAAAAGAGGCACATGCTGTCTCTGACATCCATTTAAATCCTGCAGAACAACTTCCTTTTACCTCTCATTCATCAAAACAGTATTGATTATCCCCTATTTATCAGAAGTCTGGGAAACAGAGTTTTGGTGAATACGGTGTCACCACTATCAAATCAGATTTTTGTTGTTGATATGGATAATATAGAAGAGACAAATGGACATTGGAAAGGTAACTAGTAATCTCAGACAAGGTATAGAAAAGTGGATTTGATGCTAAACTGCCTATTTGTACACACATTGTCACGCTTAATTCTTAAAACAAAACAACTCTTTACTAGCTGTAAATAATAGCCCTGTTTTCAGATGTGGCCATGAAGTTTAGTATGTCCCATGGGTGGGAAAAGATAGAGTCTTTATTTGTCTGGCTCCGAGATCTATGATCTTTGCACTATACCACATCGTTTTCCTTGCAGTGCTATCTCTGATTTGGTAGCAGATCACTATATTACTGGGCTTAATCCTCATCGTTTTCTGTCTTCTTAGAAATGGTAGATAAATGGTTACATGTGATTCTGCTGCTGAACTTAAATATAAGTATGTGTACATCATAAAAGGTGGTTATGTCATGGGGCAGGGTTATCCAGTGAACAGAGCAATTAACTCAGATGTAGTAAAGCTAGGGTCTTATACTTTGTTCCCTCTCTGCCGACAATACTAGTTAACTTTTCTGGTTCTGAACTATCCTCATTTGTGAAATGAAAAAGGTGATCTGACCCTCATATCTGACCCTGTTCTTATAAAGATAAAATTAGACAACAGATGGGAAAGGACTTTGTGGAAGTGTAAGTGCTTGCTATACAAATACAAGGAATTATTATTATCGATCAAGTAGCCCAAAGTGGCAATCTACTTGATACTCTCTCAGAGACTTAATCGAGCAGTTTCAGTGCAACCCTATAAGCTGACAGCAGCTAAAGACTGATTCTCCTCTTTGACAAAGCCCAGCATCTAGACAAATGCATTCTCTCCTCTCTGATGCATGCCTGTGAGGGTGGGTTTTCAGCATCCTCTAGAAAATAAGTGTAAAAATCAATCTTAAAAAGTAAATGAGATATTAACTCTTCACAGACCTTACTCATTGAAGATTACTCGTGTGAAGAGTGTTTGGGGCATATTTCACCTAAATAAAGCATCATTTAATTTATTGTATCAGTAACTATTTATTAAGTGGTTACTACATCTCAGACATTGTACTTGTGTCTGGAGACACAGCAGGAAACAAGAAAAATATGGTTCCTACAGTCATGGATTTTCTAATCTATCATGGAAGAATAATATTAAACAGTTAATTAAACTTGTAATATTTCATTAGGTAACTCAGTTTGTCACAAATCAGTGCAAAATGATGTAAGGAGGTAGAATAAAGAAACAGTAGAAAGTTTCTTTGTGGAATGAATACATACATACACACACATGATGGTTCACAATTGGAGGAAAGTGCCCTAATAATTCTTAAATTTATAAATCTATAAATTCAATTTTTTAGCACATGTAATTTTACCCCAAATTCAGAAAAGTATGCATGAAAAATTTAACTGACCAATTCAGAACCTTACTGATTTTAGGAAAACAGTAGTGAAAAAATTCATAAAACTGTTACAGTACAGTAAAATAACCTCTGTTATGTTGTATCCTTATATTTTTACTTATTAACATTAATCAAACCTTCATGATATCTGAAGATCTAAAGGTATTACCCAAGTATGATACATGCTTAAGTATGTAGGCATATATCGCACTTAGGTAATATATGGAGAAAGGGAACGTAAAGTTAGCTCATCAGAGAGAAACAGGAACCTTCTGGTCTTCTTGAGGTCGGCTCCCTTTGACTTGAACACTTACTTTGGCTGGTTACTCTTTGCATCTACAGACTATTTCAGCACTGAAGGCGAAGCTTCTGAACCAGTATCATCAAATGAAGCTGCCTCTCTTATTTGACAAATAATCACTAAAAATTCTCAAATTAACTTTTTAATACAGTTCAAATTATTTTAGTAGCCATACATGATGTGTCTTGTAAAGATCAATCCATATATGTATTATACATCTCTTTCTTAGCACAGACCTAATGTAATCATGATACTTATTATTCTACTTTGATACTTTAAAATACAGAAGTTTTACTTCAAGAATCATACTATAGTATGTAAGAAAACATGGCTATCCCAATATAGAGAAGGCCTTATAATGATCCCAGACTGTCCTCAGATATACTGAGGGTCGCTTATGTCCACTAACCCCATCCATGCCAAGAGTGTGGGTTTTGACTTGTTTGAGGACTAATTCTACAAATGGCATTGAAGACTTCATGCTGACCCCTCATATTGGTCATGTTTATATGATTTTATGAATGAAAACTCTTATGTGATTTATATATGTGATGTTCTGGGTGAAAGCTTATATAATGTTCTGGATGAAAACTCTATTGTATGAAATAATTTTTGCTTGATTATTTATCAAGCTGAACATTTCATGAAATGATATGAGAAAAGGTTCATAAAACTATATCCCATAGGCCAAATCTGGCTCATTGCTTATTTTTGTAAATAAAGTTTTATGGGAACACAGCCATGTTCATTTGTTTATGGCTGCTTTCATGCTGTAACAGCAGTTTTAATAGTTGTAACAGAGACCATCTGTACCGCAAAGCTGAAGATATTTACCCTACATCCCTTTACAGAGAAAAGTTTGTTTACGTACAATGTAAGGCATATACCTTGGGCCCAGTAAAACAGGTGAGTTGCATTGTTGTCTTTGATCTCTAGTAGATACAGCATGGGGCCTTGGAGTCATACAGTTCCATGTTTGGATTCAGGCCCTGCTGATTACAATTTGTAGGATATTTATTAAGTTATTTAACATCTCTGAGCTTTTATTTCCTCCTGTGGTAAGTGAGCTAATGATACCTATCTCACAGGGATGTTGTGAGGATTATATAAAACCATGTAAGCACAGAGCTTGACATACACAAGAACATAATTTTTCACATTATTTTTCAGTGTAAAGGAAACTAATATCATCAGGGTATTGAGAACATGAGTATGCCAACAGAGCTTAAAACTGAGGTCAGAATTAGGTGAGTGTTTAGGTGAGTCATCAGAATTTAGGGTGGGTGGAGAGAAAACAGAGCTGCTGGGCCACTGACATCATGGTTTAGTCTCAGCATCTCTGAGAATGGCTCACCTTGCTTCCCATGAGAACTAGAGAAAGTTATAATTAATAATTTCTTGATAAAGTAGAGGAATATGTATTCTTCTCTTTGAAAGACTGAATGATAAATGCTATGTCCAGAGTAGTGGGGATATGAGGAGTCTTCCCTCTCTTGTTAGGGTGCATAATCAATCTGATTATGTTTGCTCTATTAACAGCAAGTATAGAAACATTCAAAACTGATCAGGCTGTGGTCTCAGTATTGATTTAAAAACATGGATATAAGAGCAATAAAGCCCAGTTTACTGATACATAGATACTGCTTCTATCAGCTCTCCCATTTATATGTCCATATTCCATGGTAGATTTTGGTCACTTTTATATACAACAATTCCTGTTTTTCTCAAATAAAAGAAAACTTCAGGTTTCCCTGAAATCTTCCTTCATTTAAATAATCTTGGAGGAGTTTCTTGATGATGTATCAGATCTTCTAGAATAAGCAATAATGGTGCCAATTCTTTCTTCCTTTGCCAGTTATAGTATATGGAATTTATATGTACAATCCTACCGTCTGAGTCTAATGCCATGAAATGTGTTTTGATAATGATTAATTCCATGGCTTGCTCTTTAGACATCACTGTTTGACCTTGCAGTCAGTAACATAGCAATCCTTCTGAATCGTGTCAAGGTTTTGTTGGCTGATCCTATAAACAGGGGAACATTTGTTTCATAATAATATTGCCGAAATATGTTAACAGTCATCTGTTATTTCATGGTAAATGAATTAATTTATATCACCTCTGATAAATGTGTATGAAAGGAGATTAAGATGAATAAGGACGCTGGTATTAACATTCACTGAATTTTTTTGTTCACAAGGCATTTTATGTCTGTTTTCACCATCTCCTATTTTTCTAGACTCAAGGACACCTAGAACATTCTCATAACCTCACAATGATCATTTGTAGCAGATGCCTAGTGCTAATAAACATGATCACTGTTGCCTTTGCCATTTATAAATGGAGAGGATGATGAATATGCAGGGCCATTTGCACTGAGCTTTGGATCTGCTTCAGTCTATCCATGATGCAAAGAAGCATCTGCTTCCCTTAGTCACCCAGACAAATTCCAAAAATGAAAGGTGAAAAATCCAAAAGCTGTTGGATTTTACTTTTCTAAAATTTACTAGTGTCGCGTGTCAAGGAGATTTAACAGCAATTGCTTGTGAGGGAAATGATAGAAGAAAACTGAAAACAATCGCAAAAAATTACTTACGTAAAGAGATTTGCTTACCTGAAAACAACTTGTTTTTCCTGTTCCTAAGAGAGGCAAACAATTTCTTGTACCTGGTTTCTGTGTAGCTATTTATTAAACTAATTTCTCAAGGAAAATTTCTGAATCCTTAATTTTATAGGCCATAATGTTTTTTAATTGTGGTGATTACAACAAATAATACCCCAGACTGTTTTCTTCACACATAGGTATTTTAACCCTCTCATTCAAAAAGTATCTAACTCTCTTGTTTCAGCCCCCGCTGCCCTCACCTCTCCTTCTTCTTCTTTTTCCAGAGCAACTTGATTTTTTTATATGCAATATGAAGACACATATTTGAAAGAGTGAAAGCGATGATGTTTTGGAAACCTCAGTGTGTGTGTGTGTGTGTGTGTGTGTGTGTGTGTGTGTGTGTGTGTCTGCACGTGTGTGTGTCTCTGTATGTGTGTGTCTGTGTGTATGTATGTATGTATACTGAATGAATGGACTATCATAAGAAGAATTAAACTTGGGCCATACAGCCTTTAATGAATAGAACTAATTTAAAACTATTGTGAGAGAAATGTTGACTTGATATATAATTGATATTTCTATTTCAGAAATATCTAATATTGGAATGAATTGTCATAGTGAGGTATTGAACTTTCAGTGATTAGAGATACGAAAGCATAAATGCACAACCACTTAGAAGGCATCTTTTTGAGACTTAAGAATAGATCTGACTGTCTTTTGAGATCCCTTTCAGCTTTGAAATTCTATGATATCTATAATATATATTCACAGCACACATGCACTTATAAAGGGAGTGTACCTGTGCAGTAGGTGACTGTGGATACTCATGATTTATCCAATTGTGTGAAATGTTCTAATGTTGTACTGTTTAGTGATTACCTTGTTAAAACCAAATGATGCGGCTTACTGTGCAGTAGTGTCCACTGAAAGAAGTGATCATTACTGTTCTGAATTGTCTTGGAAAGAAGTTAATTCCAGGCAGGAAGAAACAGGGAGAAGTGACTATAAAAACAAATATCTCCATCCTTCTAATAAAGAAGGAGAATTGAGCCTACAGTCTGAAGCGTGAATAAACCTTGATTGGTCCTGGATTTAGGGTTGAGCTGCCCCTGGAAGACTTACATAGAAATATGGTCTACTATAAATATATATATAAGGGATATCTATATGAAGATGGAAAGATGGGTCAAAAAAATCTTCCCAGAGGAAATGATATCTAAACTGGTATATAACTGTTTTAAAGCTGGTGTGTGTAAAGGAAATTCCAGGAAGAACGATAATCATGCATAAGTGGAGAGTAAAATGTAGTCTTTTTTTTCCCATGGAAAACAATGAGATGAAGACTAGAAAGATATACTGGAGTCAGAGAGCAAGTGGTTAGAATATGTAAGTCATGTTAAAGAGTTTGAAGTTTATCTAAGAGAAATAGGAAGTCTTTTTAGGATTTCAAGCAGGGCAGTGAAATAATCAGATAGACATTTAAAAGCTCCTTCAGGCTATGTTTTAGAGAATGGATTAGAACAGGGCAAAACTTGAAATAGACTATTTAGAAGGCTGTGTTAGTAATCTATGCAGTCCATGTTAGGACCTCCTTGTCACCAGTTTTTCAATCATGTTCATTCACAATTCCTGAGCATCCAGCCTAACTTTGGCCACCAGCTATACATCACTGCAGATCTGTGCCTTTTGTCGTCTTTGTTTTCAGGTTAAAAATGAACAACGGTGTACCCTGCTTAAAGTTCTGTCCTTTGGGAGCAGTTCCTTTTTCTGTTGTCCTCTTGGGTCACCCAAGACTGAGGCTGTTGTGCTGCAGTTGTGCAGAATTCCAGCATATCATGCAGTTTCATCTATAAACCTGAGTCCCAAATGTTTCTTCCCTAAGTCAACTGGACATAAAAAATACTCCCCATGAGGCCACAGGTGGAAGTTGAAGGAGGAAGAGACAGTGCAGCAGGGATAGGTACTATGAAATCTGATTCATCGATTCCTGCAATTTGCTTGTGTCTTCAGGACTCGCTTGAGCCTGATCTCTTACATACCCTTCCCACTTGATGTTAGATTGAGCCTTTACTCACCTAAATTCATGGCTTAGGGTGGGGGGATGTTCAGAAGGCACTCTTTCAGCCTCTACCCATTACCTGTGCTAAAGCCACATCCACATTTTTAGGTATTTGATACAGCAGCATCTCTCCTTCTTGGTATCATTTGTTGTCTTGGTGATCTCAGGCTGCTATAACAATATACCATATCCTAGGTGGCTTAACCAACAGACAGTTATTTCTAACAGCTTTGGAAACTAGGAAGTCCAATATCAAGGGCCAGCAGATTTGGTTACTGGTAAGAGCCCTCTTCCTGGCTGGAAGACGGCCACCTTCTCTCTGTGTGCCCACAAGGTAGAGAGAGGGGAAGTTTTGGTGTTTCTTCCTCTTCTTTCAAGGGCACTATCTTATCTTGGGGGCTCTTCCTTTGTGACTTCACCTAAACCTAATTACCTCCCAAAGGACCTACCTCTTAATTCTATTACATTGGGGGTTAGGACTTCAACATATGAATTTGAGGGAGACACAAACATCAAGTCCATAATAATGTTACTATTGAGGAGTTTGGATATTACCTAAGGGAAATGTGGACCTATTTTACCATTTCAAGCAGGCCAGTGATATAGTCATATTTGTATTTTTAAAAACTCACAAAGGCTATATTTTATAAAAATAAAATGGACAGAACTGGGGACAGGAAGACCTCTTAGTGGTTAAGATAATATTTTAACTAAGAAATGCAGTTGATGTAGACTAGGATAATGGCCATGAAGAGAAAAATTGTATTGGTTTTAGAGATACCAAGAGGTCAACCCAACAGTGCTTTGTTATAGTTTCAGTTTGGAGAAGTTGAGAGCTATTAATATCTTTTATTGAAATTTGGATCACATGGATGGGAGCTATATTGTCCCCCCACCTGCCCCTCAAAGTGAAATCTGTATGTACTTTTTGGTTCATATTGTGGTTGAAGTTCTTTCAGGGTATTTGCATGGAGATGCTGAGTATGTGGTTGGATATTTAGTTAGGAGAATCTAGAGAGAAACTAATTCATCACTCAATTTTCATAATGTCTGTGCTTGAAACACAGAAATAAACAATAGGGTTTTAAAATTTATAGTGTAGTCAGTTGCTTATTTAAGACAAATTATATTAAAATGACACAAAGGAATAGGCTATTTAATATTTGTTAGCCTCACAGTTTTTCTTCATTTTTCATCATTTTATAAGTGAAGGAAAACTGAAGCTAATAGATATAATATAGCCTACCAACATCTAACAGAATTTAGTGGAGACAGAACTAAAACTCACTTCTTCACGTTGTGCTAACAAAGTCCTAGCAGAAGTACCTTGTTGTTTTAGGACCTCAGGTTTATCGTATATCAAAGGAAGGTAGTCTCTCCCTTCTAATTCAAGAGTCTATAAATTGATGGCTAGATAACCACTGTTCCTGTACAGCTTAAACTTCATAAAACCACGGCAGCAATATGTATAAGCCATTTAGTTTCAACTCTAGGCCCAGCCTACAGGACATATTTGACATTGTTTTTATTTGTTTTACTTAGGAATGTTTGAAGGAGAGAGATGACCAATATTTCTGCAGTCTTGGGACAATATCAGACTACTTGAGGGAAGTGAAGGCCACTGCACAGTTAGGATAAGATCCCCTCATTTTACTCTCCATAATAAAGAAATGTTTACAATTAAAAATGGAAGTCTGAACTTTTTAAAAGGATCATAGATTTTCCTTGAAAGGATGAACATTTATTTATACACATTATATTCAGCAACACAAATGACAAGTGCTTATTAAGGACTATTATTTGGTTCTCTAATGGTTGTCTCCTCCCTTAGGAAATCTAGGCTTACATAATTCAAGGAAGTAAATTGACCTGAAAATGAAGATTCTAAAAACAAAATAACCACCAACATATATGTTTTGGTCTTTGGTGTCTACCTCTAATTCCCAAAGGATGCTTTAGCAGTATCTAATATTCCTAAAATTTAATAATTTTATGCCCAATTTAGGATGAATCTGCTTTTATGACTTGTTTTGAGTGGCTTGGTGATTTTGACTGGCCTGTGCTTTGGCTCAGTCGTCAGTGGGGGTAGAATGTATATTTCACTCTATTAAATGAAGGAGCAAACTACCTTTCGCATCACAGCTTGATGTTTGCACTAATGAGTTCATCTGCCAAGTCAGATCAGTGGAAGTGATTTTATAAAATATTTACCTCTTGGAGACAGGACCTTAAGAAATACATTGCCCCTTTGTGGAAGATATTTTCCCACCAGTCTAATAGAGGCAGTGTTAAACATAATGCTGGAAAGGGATCTGAATTTGCCCCACTCCTTTTGGAAAAATACACAGATTATTTCATTTGTTTATTATTTCCATGTGGCCTCAACTTGAAAACTTCAGCTGATTCTAAACTAGCATTAGTTTATAGGATATCAGTGGATAGGTCCAGCAGTGTTCTGGACTGTTTGTGGTAGATGATATGTGGAGATGGTTAGAAGGACCTCTGCACAAACTGACCCAAGGTAATTCACTGGGAGGATCAGAACATTATGGAAAATGTATTGGAGAGTTGATGATCTTTAATAGCATATGTAGGAATGGAATGAAATGAGCAAAAATCTTTGCTAGTGTTATCATGACTTTATCTCCATAGAGGTGAGGTTACCTAATGCACAAGACTCACAAACTACCAACTCAGTTTTTACATGTTATACAAAGGCTGTTTAAAATAGTACTTTACTCTTAGAACTAAGTAAAAATACCAAGTAATAATAAACATTAAAAATCTTCTACTGAAAAAAGAGATCATTTTAAATTGCTGATCTAGTTCTAGTTCTGGGAATATATGTCATAAAGATAAAACAAAATATGAGCGAACAGCTAGAAGAATGAGATGAACTCCATGTGGAAGGAAATAAAAAACGTTTAATTGAATGTCTAACTCTTTTAAAAACATCCGCAGAGGAATAAGCTGAAATAAAGCCAGAAATACCAGGAGAACAATAAGAGAATGCAAAACAACTAAACAGAGACTTGGCAGGATGGAAAACGAAGAAGAAATCAGAACTACACACAGTGGACTTCATCATTCTCTGGACCTCAGATTGCTTTTGACACTCCTGTAGAATAGCAAATATAAAGCCAGGCAGATGGGGCACTTTCAATGGATACTAATAGAAAAATCCTATAATGGGAAATTCTTCCAGGTGGCTAAAAGGAAATGGTACAATAATTTGATCAAATGAAGAAGCAGTACAGAAATATTTAGCAACAGATTTTATAATGGGAATGACTCCTAAACAAACACATGCCCATTGCTTTCACTGGTCCAAAATATTCTGGATAAATTGGAAGAATTTGCTAGTGGTCCTCATACTTTCTAAAAGTGTATACAATATTATGGGGAAAATGAAATATCTCAAAATCAGTAAATACCACTTTCTAATAAAAATACCCTGTGATAAACACTAAGATATAATTTAAATAGCCAAATCTCAACATCATAGCTCTCTTTTTGAATGACATTTTTGAACAAAATGCAGCTTTTTGCCTAAACTGTCTTATCAAATATTTGTTCAACAGAAATCTCCCATGTGAAAAACAAAATTTGGCTTGCAGTGTTTTATGCTTCATCTCACATGGATGATAAAGTAATTGGCTATAGTAGAAAACATAAAAAAAGTGATGTAGTTTTTTTCTGATCTATATTTGTGTCTATTAAAATGCATCCATGTCCTCAACTTTCTCTATTAGCTCTGACACATTGTCCAGAAGTGAAGCTTTATGCTATTAAAATATTTACAACTATTCCTTTTGTCTGAAATTACCAAAAATATTTATGCTCATTGTTTTGACTGGGCATACATAAAATTTTATACTGAAGAACTATCATAAGATTGATCACAGTTTCAGGAAAAGTCAAGATTAATAAGTAAAATAAAAGAACTGTGTGTCCAATTATTAGTCCAGTGTCAGACCTGAATGGAGGTTAAGAAGACTAAAGCCTCGTAGTTTGAGTCAGGAAGAGGGACATCTCATGCTCACATTTGAAGATCAATGACAAGTGTGATCAGAATAAAGAGATACTGAGGTCAAATTCACTGTTTAGAAATTAGTCAGTTATTACCCTTAGAGGATAATTTCTGTGGAAGTTTAGTAACTATTTTTTTCTTCTACTGCTGCCTAACAAACTTGGCTAATACATGGTTTAGTCTCTTAATATTTATTTTAACTGTTTAAACATGGTACTATGAAAGTTTGGAGGAATGTTTAACGTGGACCTTTGGATACATTCCCTAAAATAATGGGCCTTTGGATACATTCCCTGAAATGATTTGGAAGGAATCTTGGTATCATTCATGCAGATTAATGAGATACATGACTTGGTTGGAAAGTTATGACTTTTTTTTTAAACATCTTTATTGGAGTATAATTGCTTTACCATGTTGTGTTAGTTTCTGCTTTATAACAAAGTGAATCAGCTCTACATACACATATGTCCCCATATCTCCTCCCTCTTGCATCTCCCTCCCATCCTCCCTATCCCACCCCTCTAGGTGGTCACATAGCACCGAGCTGATCTCCCTGTGCTATGTGGCTGCTTCCCACGAGCTATCTATTTTACATTTGGTAGTGCATATTAATGTCAGCACATTCTAAGTTTTGAATTTTTACTCGTGCTTTACTACATATACAATAGAAACATTACAAGATGGCATGTAAAGAGGAGAGATGATTGGAATCTAGCTTCTCACTTGTGGCTCTTCCCATCTCTTCTTTGAGTTTGATCTCAACTCTAGTATATCTTACTGGCTTCCCATTTCCTTTTTTTTTCAAGCAATGCCTTCACTTTCCTGTTTCTCCATACTCTATAATCCAGTTCATCTTCAGCTTATTGATGTACTCTTATGTGTGTTCAGTTCTGTAACAACGAACTATTAATTAAAGCTTCTTATTTTACTCTCAGATTGCTTCTCATGAATTTTATTGGAGGTGGCCTGGTATTTCTGGAAACAAGGATTACCTCCCTGGCACCTTGGGAAGTCAGATGTTAATAAATTTCTAGAATTCTTTGGAGACGATTTCACTCTTGTGTCAGAGATGAATTTTCTATGCATTCCATTGAATGTATGATAGAGAAAACCTGACTATGGGTTGGAAAATGGTGGAAAGGGAGAAGCAAAAGATGACAGTGGATAGAGGAACTTGATAGTTCACGGAGGACTTTCAAAATGAAATAAAAATGAAAGAGAGAGAAATTTTGTGGGCAGGAAATTAGATTTCTACATATAGTTATCAGAACACCTTTGGTTCAGTGAGTACTAATTACAGCTAGTTGGCATCTCTTAGATAATGTAACCATGCCCCAAAAGCCGTCTTGATAGCAAAGAGTCTCTAATAAAGGACCTCCAATCTCTTTCACTTGTAGGTAAAAGTTTTAATGATAAAAATGTTCAAAAGAAAAGTAATTCACATTTCTTTTTGGGAGAATGTGACCATTATTGCCACATTCTTATCCCAAATTTGGTTTTTATAGTGAATTTCCACTGTGGATTCTGAAAACAGGATATTAAAATAAATGGCCTTCATAGGAGTTCATTTAGCTCTCTCTATTGTGGACCTAACATAAATGCTTTTAAATGACTCTGTGTGTGTGTGTGTGTGTGTGTGTGTGTGTGTGTGTGTGTGTGTGTGTGTGTTTAGCAAAAATGTTATGAAATGTTATGGATTCTAAGAGAGTTACTACCTGAAAACTGTAGTTGGGTATCTCTATGAATGTATTTTTAAATATTCAGCTATACCATGGCCTGGCACTCTTCAATAAATAAGTATGGGGGGAAAAAAATCTCTTCAAACAGCACCTCTCATAAGGGCTATGAAATACCTGACAAGACAACTGTTTGGACTTCCATGCGGTGTTCACAGTCTATTCATTATTCTATAGTGCTTTCTGCTAATCACTTATTATTGTGCAAGGTGAGCACAGTTAACCTCTTTAAAGAACTCTGATCCAATATTGAATCACTTTCATAAAGATTCTTGGAGCACAGGATCAGTTTGTCTCAATCACACAAAACCCTGGTACAGTTATTGTCAAAATAGTCACTACTTTTAATCAGATAAATTGATTAGGACTCAGTTTAGGTATATAAAAATGCAGTTAGGATCTGGGAAATCTCTGCAGATGAGTTAGATTTTGCCTGAAAGGGGGCTTAGGGCTCAATTTCTTGGTGGAAAGGGCTTCGGGGAGCTTCAGTAATAGAAAGCCAAAGCTTGCAAACAGTTTATTAAGACTACACTCAAGCATAAGGGAACAAAGTAGAAATCCATTTACTGGAAATGAAGTGAAAAGGTAGAGCCTTAGTCACAGCATCGTGGAAGAAAATATTCTGCCTCCAGATCTGAAACACCTGTTTCCTGTGGTATTATCAGAAAATGATGTCGTTTCCAAATCTCCTGTGCATTGAGTTGAGGGCCTTGGATTCCTCCTGACTAAAAACACATGGGTTCCATGTTGTAGGGTAATGCTTAGTCCAAAGGTCAGAGTCTGGAATTCCAACTCCAGGAAAGGAAGGATTTGGGGAAAAGGTCCCTGGCAGATTTTGAGAACTTTGAGTGTTATCTGACTCGCGGGACAAGATTTCTTAACTTATAAAATCAAGGTTGTATAATTTGTTTCTGTGCTGTTTTGATGTCTATTAAATTCTATTAATGAATGCCAAAACTGAAAAATTAATGACAGAAAATACTTTTTTTGACTAGTTCTCTTTTCTAATAGTTTTCTAGATAATTATCCTGTTTTTAAAAGGTTGGGCTAGATTTTGAAATATGAGCCACATTTAAAACTATATAACAGGAGTGGAAATAGGTACACTAGAATTATTATACAACATGTTGAGAGTTAGGCCTCTTTATATGTAGTTTTCAGTAAAGATAAAAACCCTAATTAAACCAGTGTATGAATTGACTATTGATATTTCTTGAGGGACCAGAAATGGAAGACAACCATTGTATTAGAAATTATTTCAAATGCTTCCTGTCTGTGCAATCTGGAAGAAAAATACGTGAAGTAGATAAATGAAATTTACTTCAGATCTAGTCACACATTGTTTCAACTGTTTCAACATCCACTCCTTAAATTGGTAAGTTCATTTCTATGCTGAAAAATTTTTACCACAGTTACATCCTGCTGGTGTTTCACAGGTCATTATTTTAACATTATAGAATACTTCTCAGATGTCCTTCTTAACAAAACCATGAAAAATATCCCCATGATTGTAGGGGATTGTAGGCTCGTAGCAAGTGAATTAATGTAAAGGCATCCTGCTTTGACTTAGGACCTCTTCTCAGTATAGTGGTTATAACTGTTTAGCACAGTGAAACAGGACAAAGAGCAATTCTAATTGAGTCGGCAGCAGGATACACATTTTTGTCTTTTTAAAAATAATGTCTACTTTTAATTATATCTAACTGCAACTGCCTCCTGTAATAGAGATGTTGGATAGCCAATTTGATTTATACATTTAGAGTTCAGAGGAGAGGTTTGGGATACAAGTAAACATGTGCGGATTACCAGAATTTAGACAACATTTAAAGACCTTGGCTTGGATGAACTCTCCTGTGGAGTTAAAGAAATGTAAACAGATGTTAGAGTATATCAGAACACTAAACCCTGAGACTTTCAGTTAACTCAGAATTCAGGATGGTGGGGAGTAACCACAAAAAGAACCCAGGAAGGGGGAGCCAGGGAGGTAAGGCGAGAACCAAGAGAACAGAGGTCCCAAAATCAATAAAAAGGAAAGTTTAACAAGTATCACAGAAAGGTCAAAAAAATGTCTAAGAATTTACATTCTAAACAGCAATTTTGTTTGGAGTGGTAAGAACAAATCCTGATTGGAGTGGGTTCAAGAAAGGATGGTCAAGAGGGGAGGAGACATGGAGTACAGACAACTCTATTTAAGGCTTTATCTGTAAAGAAGAGAGAGAAGTGAGGTAGACCAGTGGGGTCACGGGAAAGCTATATTTCTTACGGAAAAGATTGCTTGCAGTGTGTTTGTCATTCAAAGCCTTTTTTTACATGAGTTATATATTAAACTGAATTAGGACTAATAAAAGCCTAGAGTATTATATGTGCCTTTCCTTTGAAGTAAAAAAGATGACCACTAGACCACTCTCTAGGAAAGGAACTCACTGTATAAGTTGTTAATTGTTAACATTTTCAATAGAGTTTTTATTTTTTATTTTTATTTATTTTATTTTTAAAACATCTTTATTGGAGTATAATTGCTTTACAATGGTGTGTTAGTTTCTGCTTTATAACAAAAGGAGTCAGCTCTACATATACATTTATCCCCATATCTCCTCCCTCTTGCGTCTCTCTCCCACCCTCCCTATCCCACCTCTCTAAGTGGTCACAAAGCACCCAGCTGATCTCCCTATGCTGTGCAGCTGCTTCCCACTAGCTATCTATTTTACATTTGGTAGTGTATATATGTCCATGCCACCCTCTCACTTCATCCCAGCTTCCCCTTCCCCCTCCCCGTGTCCTCAAGTCTATTCTCCGTTCTCTACATCTGCATCTTTATTCCTTTATTCCTGTCCTGCCCCTAGGTTCTTCAGAACAATTTCTTTCTTTCTTTCTTTTATTTTTTTTAAGATTCCATATATATGTGTTAGCATACGGTATTTGTTTTTCTCTTTCTGACTTATTTCACTCTATATCACAGACTTTAGGTCCATCCACCTTACTACTGCAGCAAAAGTAAGGACTTTGGAGTTAGGCAGACCCAAGCTCAAATCTATACACTGCTTTAGTGTGTGTTCAAGGTTTACAGTTTTGAGTTGATTCTAATCAGTGCTGGTTACAAGTACAGACATGGAGTCCTTACAACCTGTGAGGTGGTAGTAATTGATGGGGTTTTTTTCCCCTTCATTGTTTAATGTTTATTCTTAAGGAAATAACATTTTTAAAAGTTCTAAGCTTTAACAGTTCATTCAAAAAAGTTCTACATGTCTGATAAGCACTCAGCAAATGTTAATTACCATCATGCTGAGAGCCACTTAACCACTTCCAACCAAACAGATGAACTCAGGCTAGCCAGGATAGTTTCTCAGAAGCTGCTTACTGTCATAGAACCCAGTCTAAGGATATTCAAGAAATTCATTGCAACAGGGAAACAGCCTTAAAGATCATTTTATATGAATATGTTAGTATTCGGTGTATGCAAGAAAGAACAATCCTCCCGTAGACATTATATTCTAGAGATGTAGTGAATGCTAGTGTTCTTGGCCAACCAGCATGAACAGTTCCTGCTTATGTTTGAGGAATTTTTGGCAGTCTGAGTCTTGCTGAGAGGTGATTCTGCCTCTACCCATGAAAATTGTCAAAGACCAGATATTTGTTCTCTCAGATTCATAGAAGCTGGGGCATGTCACAGAAAAATTGCATCAGAGAAGTTCAACAGACCAGGAAGATTTTATTCAAGACTATAGAAATAGGGGAGAGAGATTAAACTCAAGTCCCCTGAAACAAAAGGTGGGGACATTTTTGAATGCTGGGGTGAGCTAGTGGAAACTTACTAGAGAATGTTATGGGGGAGTGGGCCAATTAGCAAACATAATTAGACCATTTGTGTTTGCTAATTGGCACTTATCAAAATTAGACTTCTACCTTTCCACAAAGACTAGGAGATAGGGGTGCTATCTTCTGTGATGATTATATTTCAAAGGGATTGCTCTCAAGTCCTTGAAAAAGACATTTCTGAGTTGTAAAACTGGCAGGAGGCTGAGAGAAGATTTACATCTCAAAGAGGCAGAGAAAGAATTTACAATTGTAATTTTTATAGTAAATTCTTTAAGCAAAGGGCTGTCCAGAAGAAACCAGTGGAAAGTTTAGTCAAGCTGAAGGAAATGTTAAGGCTATGTTTCTTGGTCTGAAGAAGGCAGGTAATAAATGCTTAGTCAATTGGCTGCTACTCTTGGGACCTTTAGAATTTATCCTGGTCTTAGCATCCAGAGTCTAGTGCCCACTGGGAAGCACGGAGGTAGTGTTGGAGTTGAAGCTCCTGAAGACCCATTAGACAATGATGTCTGATGGTGGCAGCACCCATAACCTCTTTCCCATAACTAAATTCTCCCATGACAATATTCATGGCTTCTTAGACTTAGTTCCTGTCTGAATTATGAGCCTGGTTTACCAGCATATTTTTGATTTACTGAACACTCCAATAGCTTGACAAAAATAGTCTTGCTGCTCAGTTAACTAGAATTTATTTTTTCTTTTGTTTTCAGTGAAGCACACTGATTGCTCTTTAATGTTTTTCTGGATATATTTTGCACACTTTTACAGTGGATTGTATTTCTTTTATGCCACTAAGAAGCGTTTTATTTACTCCTGTTTGGTACTCCACTGTCATCATCATCACCAGGCATTCATTCTTACATTGCCTGAAAAAGTAGCAACAGTTCCACATACCATAGCTTTCCCTCAAAAGAGTATCCTTTTCCAGAACAAAAGATGAAAACTAATTAAAACTCTAGTTGTTACTAAAACAATTGGGAACACCGCATTCAGCATACCTAAGGATGTAGGATATCTGCCAAAAATGTGAATTCAATTTTTTTATTGATTCATGTATACACATAAAAATGTGAAGGGTACAAATGTACTTGTTCAGTACATTAACCTCTTAGTTCTTTATGTGATTGTTTATTATGCATTATTATAATATTCTGCAGTATTCTATTTTTCCTCTTTCCTTCCTCCTCCTGTCTTTCCTTTGAAACAAATATTTCTTCAACATCATTCAGGTTACCAGTATAGTGTGAGATACTCTGAGGAATATTTGAAATGTAGAAAAAATTAGTTCCTAACTAGCCTATGGTGAGGAGTCCTTCGTGGTCATTACAGCAGTGAAAACTTACAGGAGCGTAGGGGATCTACTCCATGGTATACACTAAGGAATGTCTTGAGTACAAGGAGCTTCAACTGCCCGTATACATGGAGCATTATGGTATAATGAAAATGGGCTAGTCTAGAAATTAGAGGATCTGTTATTTGTTATCTTCATGATGTGACTCACTCTCCTTGAGTCTTGAGTCTTGTTGAGTCATTTGGAAAATAGAGATAATAATAATAAGTGGCTACTTTACAAATTGTGATGAAAGTCAAATAGTGTAATAATATATGTGCAACCGATGAATCAATAATGAAGACCTGTGTACATGTAGATCATTATTAATTTTAATTAATTGTGATATAATATATATAAATAAGTTAGCATAGGAACTAACTCATTTTAAGTAGTCAACAAATATTATTTATATTACTATTATTATTATTACATATATTTCTACCCTTCTTTGCTTTACGGCTTGATAACATCACCCAACAACATTGTCTCTCTAAAGAGTTCTTTACTCTTGAGGCATATCAAAAGAGCAACATTGTTAGTTTGTGGTCTCCAAACTTTTCAATAGCTGCTCCTCTTCTCCAGTTGCTCCAATCAAAAACCTTGGCATTATCCTTCACTCCTCTTCCTCTCATACATCATATCCCATCCCTCAGCAAGTCCTATAGGTTATATCTTTAAAATGCATGATAAATTTGCACACTTCTCACACTGTGACAGTTATCGTTTGTGAAGGATATGCAGCCACCATCATCTCTTTAACTCAACTACAGCAGTAGCTTTGCAGTGGCCTTCCTGCTTCTACACTTGGTTCTCAACACGGAAGATGTAGCGATTCTTTAACATGTAAAACTGATCATGTCATTGCTCCGCTTAAGATCTTTCCTTGGGTTTCTGTCATCACACAAGGCCCAACATGAATGTCTCTGCTATCTCTCTCCCTTCATCTCTTTTATTAGTCACCTTATTCAGTGGCCCACTCTTCACAGAATCCTTCACTGACCATCCTATCCAAATCACAATCTGTGTTCCTCTCTAGCACTTGTCCTGCTTATTTTTTCCTCATAGCACTTGAGCCTACTTTACATTATATACAGTGTTTTGTATTTGTTTATCACAAGCTCCATGAAGCACAGATTTTGTCTCCACTGGTTTGTTGTCAGACTAGACCAGTGCATAACATATGGATGGAACTCAATACATTTTTGTGGAAAGAATGAATGAATTAGTTTAAAATGAGATATCTATTATTTTTCTAGAGATCAGACGTTCTGGATTTTTCTTCTGTGAGCTTGGTTATGGTGGAAGATAGATGTTTCACATCTAAAACAATGAAAAGATTAAGGCAAGATTGCTTTCAACTTTTATTAATCAAAGAAATATGAAAATAAAGACACAGAAAGTGTTAGCAAGTCCCATTATTATTTTTGATCACCATGAGTGCCACAGTATTGTTTTGTTTTGTTTTGTTTTTGTGGTATGCGGGCCTCTCACCGTTGTGGCCCCTCCCGTTGCAGAGCACAGGCTCCGGACGCGCGGCCCAGTGGCCATGGCTCACGGGCCTATCCGCTCCGTGGCATGTGGGATCCTCCCAGACCGGGGCACGAACCCTCGTCCCCTGCATCGGCAGGCAGTCTCACAACCAGTGCGCCACCAGGGAAGCCCTAGTATTGTTATATGTGTTAATCAAACTGCCATTGAATATAAAATTTGGCATTTTAGTCTATGAAACCTTAATTTGGATAAAAGTGTACTTTGAGACTTTGCAAAATATAGAGAATTTCTTCCAAAGCCCAGTGCACATTAGTGGACCTTTACAGGTGTGAATCCTTAGGTTGGACCTATGGTTTTTACGGGCCATGGTTATGGAGGTAGCACCTTGATAATTTGACCTGATGGAGGAATAGGTTATATATATATATGCCTGCAGATGTTTCTGGACCATACTTTTAAAAATGTCAAGTAAGTGAGGATAGTACAGCAAAGTTGAAGAACTGAGCTTTTGAATTCAGACTTAAATTCATCCTGGTTCTGCTATTTATTAGTTATATGAGCTATGACAAGTTATTGAACCTATTTCCTTAACTATCAAAAGAAGATAATAGTATATACTAATTGAATAATATCATAAGTGAATAGTTGAAAGAATTGAAGAAGTTAGCACAGTGTCCCTGGTATAAATTTATAAATGATGGTAGTGACCATATGATGTCACCAGGATTTCCACCTTCGCCTCTTATGTCTTTCTGTTACACTGTAGCACTGGAATACCTCCCCATCACCAGCAGATGCCATAAAAGACACAAAAACATAGAGTTCTTTCCACGATTGAAAAAAATGCATTCTCATATTTTTTTCACTGTTGTGTTTCTAGTAGTGACATGCAGCTTCCAGACCTGACTGGTCATCTAGATTCAGGGCTCTCCTTTCCACCTGAACACTATTTGCTCCATGAACCCTGACCCTTAATCTTCTTTTATATCTGTTGTGAAGTAATATTATTTGACTTGCTATACTTCATTTTCATTCTGGCCTATACTTCATTTTCCCTTCCCTGCTTCCATGTTGACTTGAACAAAACTGAAGAAACAAGTAAAGATTCTAATATTTTTGCTTATAGTATTTCAAAGGATTTCTTTTGTCCATTTGTATTTTTACTCACTCTCTAATTTGTATGTGTTAAGGATGAGAGAAAAAAGAAAAAAATTGGGAAGCGATGATATATAATCCCAGAGGTCATTTTTGAAAAGTTAAATTGTCATTCGAATAACTATAGCTTTTTTCCACCTATTAGGGAAGGTTTTTCACTTTGTTATTTATTTTTTCTTGAAAAAAAAACAAATTAAGTAATTTTCACAAAGAAACAAGAATGTTAATATTTGGGTAGAATACTTGCAACCTGAATGACTTATTTCACAGCTCTGTGATGACTAGAACAAGATATAATTTTGGAACAGGGAAGATGCTGTATTTCTCTGCATGTTTCCCTAATTAATATGTCAGCTATAATGTTCAGTAATCAAATGCTTGGGATATAATAAGTGCAGAAGATAAATTTGTTGACTGGAAGCAAAAGTAGTTGATTTCTAACTTTGGGCAACTAAATGACTGATGTTCAATTCTAAATAAATCAGAAGAAATGAATAAAGGTGCAATTACTTATTTTACCCATTGTTATTTGATTCTTAACTTCAAATGTACATATCTTTAAAAAGAGAAATGGACCTTTAATTTGTCTTGGATTGAAATTTATATGGTATTTTGGCAGATTTCTCAATTTAGTAGTAGCCATGACCATCTCTGAACTTGTTCATTACACATGCACATACATACATTTATGTTCATATATATCTCTGCAAACAGTCATGTATATATGCTAAATGCATGAATAAAAATTTATGGTTGTGAATTTAAAACGTGAAATCATACCAGCACAAGCAAACAATCTTGTTATCCATTAGAGACATTAATTTTGAGCCACCTAACACATGAGACAGAATTTTTTTCAGCTGGTTTGATACTCTTCCAGAAAAAGTGTACTTGTGACTCACTGAACTCTACCACACAGAAGAGGATCTGTTCTAGCACACAGAAGGTACCCATTAAATAACTGCTGAATAGAGAAATTATTTCTTTCAGCAACTTTATATTTGGACAAATATTTTCATGTTGCAGTTTTTAAAGACCACTTTATTGAGGTATGATTGACGTACAAAAGGATGAACATATTTAATGTATACAACTTGATCAGTTTAAAGATAAGTAAATACTCGTGAAACCATCATCACAATCTGCTTTAAACTTTAAGTGTTCCATAGTCAATCTAATTATCGGCATAGACTTGAATGCCAGGGGTTGGTGGCACAATTAACATAAAATGGCATGATGTCTTCTTTAGGGAACATTTTGGAATTAGATGTATTTATTTATAAGACTCTTCTATAAATCTATGGACTTAAATTTGGTATTTACTAGTAATGTGGAATAAACGTGGGAAAAATTCTTACTTACATCTGCTTTGGAGTCAGTTTTATAGGCTGTATTTCTGTTAGCATATTTATACTTGTCATCTTTCTTAAAATCATACAGAAGGTATCATTTCCCTTGTTTTAGCCAGGCCCTAACTTCCCTCAGAGATTTTTTACGTTTTTTTACGTTTTTTACGTTTTATACGTTATTTACATATGAAGGTCAAGGAGCAAAGAGAATAAGATGAATTGACTTGATTTCAGTATTTGTCTGCTTCTTATTGTTTGAGAAGTTCTTTAAAGTTTTCCCTCTCTTCCCATACCTGCAGATTTTGGTTATCTTAAATCCAGCTCTAACTCTAAAATGTCAAAAGAAATGTGAGTCTCATATTTCTAATGTTAAATTTAATGAGTATGGTCAGGTAGCCAAATAAATTAATAGATAAATAATAACACTTTACTGAGGTTATAGTTATTCTATATATATGAAATTTGAAAGTAGTTTCTCAAATCAAAACAAACACAAAGGTAATTATAACTTTTCTTGCCTTGGAAAAGACTTGGCTAAAATACAAGTTTTTTGGGAAAACTACTACTGATCATTAATTATAGCAATGAGGAGAGATTCCAGGAGTCACTGAAGGGATGACTAAGCAAGGTTGTGCAGACTTGAATCCTAGTTGACCTTTATCAGTTGTTGTTCTCTGTCTCTATCAAAATATATTGACTTCATTAACTTTTCTAGTTCATTTCTACACTGGGAACCTAGATCCCCAGAGTTACTTTGGAAACATGTGGGTAGAGATTGAATTAAATATATTAAATTCAGAAAACATACTTTTGTTTTATGTTACAAAACATTTTTGTGTGTGTTTGTTAGGAAGTTGGTACTTAGGATGGAAACTCTTTTGGTGCCAGACTTGCCTATGTTTCTTGGATTTTGTATCTATGCAACTGATTCTGTGGTATTTTTATAAATCCTAGTAACCACTGGAAAGTTAGAAGGAAGAATGAGGAGCCCATGAAAGAACTTAATAATCACCAGGTAGAGGATCCAGCTTTCAGTGTCGAACCTGCAATAGCACATCTAGTGGAGATGACTCAGGCTACACCTGCTCTCAAGGGGA
This sequence comes from Kogia breviceps, assembly GCF_026419965.1. Lineage (NCBI taxonomy): Eukaryota > Metazoa > Chordata > Mammalia > Artiodactyla > Physeteridae > Kogia > Kogia breviceps. The sequence continues at coordinate 49,778,272 of NC_081317.1, read as the reverse complement.
TCCAAACTCAAAGTAGGCTTTTGATTGAGTCTATGAAAGACAAGATGCCCCCAATAATTAAGAAGATGCTTTTATTCAGGCTATTGCCATAAGGTTGTGTTCTTTCATGTGGAATGTGTCAAAGAAGAGATAGAAAAGCTGAGGTTTTATAGAGGCAGGTAAATGAGAGTCATTAGGAAAGGTGGACAGAGGATCTCCATTAGAAGGGTGGGGGGTTTATTTTGGGATATACAAGGGCAGAGTCGTCTATTATAGTTAGCTATTTCTTGGAACACAAAAATGTATGCGGAGGTAGGGATAGATTTCTTAACCTTTGCTACTTTCTGGGAACTCAGGGCTTAGATAAAGTTCAGCATTGTCAGTTGCTTTCAAAATTATACCAGAAAAGAAGGGATTCAGTTTTAGAGAGGGGAATATTTGGTTTTTAATTTCTCATTTTGAGAAGATTTTTATTGGCTTTATGTTTTACCGGTTTCTTGAGAGGAAGTGCTACCCCAAAACTGGGTTTGCCTCTTGATGGGTGTTGAGCCAGAAGACATAACCAAGCCAAAGTTTGGAAGAGGGAAGTATTTATTACTTGCTGCAAGTATGGAAGACACCAGGGATCTCTTCCAAAGCAGTGTCTCCCAAGAGCAAAACTGGGGAAGTTTGAAGCTAAGGGTATGTGCATATTCATGAAGGGGTTGGACAGAGTCCAAGCTTTAATTGATTGAAGTCACACAGGTCAGAAAAGGTCAACATCATCATCTCTTAAGTTCCAGTTGATCTCGTGGCTGAGTGCCCAGGGTGGAGGGCAGGGGGCGTTTAAACTCTGCACAACAGCTCAAGAAAGTGTTTCAGGCTAGTCCTTACCATTGAAACAGAACTAGGAGTTCTTACAACTGATTTGTTATCTTTGCTATTGTAACTTCTCTTGATTGATAACAGTTTGTTCTTTTGTTTCCTTAAGATTATTACTGAGACCTGTTTTATGGCAAGCATTGTAGCCAGGCTTAGATCACAAAATGGCTTAGGCCAAAAAATGGCTTCTCTGCTGTCGAGAAAGCCATGCCTAGTTCTCTTTCTTTGGGGACCCCCTACTCTATCTGCTTACAAAATGTGAAAGGAAATTGTATCTGAGGACTTCGTATTTCTGTTTTGAGATAAGAGGTCAATTCGATAATAACAGAATATCATAGTTATTATATTTTTAGTTTGGAGATTTGGATATGGGTGGTTTTGTTCTCTGGGCTGTGTTTTTACTTGAGACTAGCTGTCCTCCTTTCTTCATGACTCCTTTGTTTACTTGCCTCTATAAAATCCCAGGTTTTCTCCCAGTTTTTCATACGTTCCTCTTTAATAAGCATTTTTCCTATTTTAGGAGCCTGAATAAAATTGTTTCCTAAATTGTCTGGGACATTTTGCCTTTCACAAAATCAATTAAAAGTCTATGATGAGTTTGGATCACATTAACAGTAGTTGGGCATAATTTGTTACGGGAGCTAAATAGGGGTGATTTTAGACAATGCCTTTTAAAATTCAGTTAAATAATGCATTGTCATAACCAAGTTTTAAAGAATTTAGGAACGACATTATAGACGTTCTCCTTAAAAGGCTATCATTTGGGGAAAGGTAGGCACTATGGAAAATAGTGAACATTGTCAAATGAAAGCAAGGCTGGGATGGTCCTAATATTCCTAGTTTCTCCCTTTGGGGTATTCAATCTGGTTATGTTACCAGGCCCTTTCTAGATTCTTGGGCAATAATATCATAAAAATGAATATAGCTTCCATAAGATTCTTAGGCAATCAAAGCTTTTTATTAAGAGCGATAGCTTGTGTACAAGGTGATGCAGAAATTTGGCCTCTGTGCACTGGTACTGAATTGAATTTCAGAGAGAGTTTTGGGTGAAGTGGAAAAGAATAGCTTTATAGCTTTGCCAGACAAAGGGGGCCACAGCGGCCTAATGCCCTCAAAACTGTGTGTCCTAACCTGGAGGGGGTAGTGAGGAGTTTTATCATAATGGTTCAAGGAGGAAGGCGCAATCAGCTTGTGGACATTCTTCTGATAGGTTGGTGGTGAGGTAATTGGGAATCGGCACCATCAACCTTTGGATCCACCCGGTCTGGGGTCTACGTGCTTGTGGGCCGCATACCATTAACTTCTTTCACCTGGCGGTGGTTTCAGTCTCTGCAAAAGAGCTCAAAGATAGTGTTATGTGTATCCCTTGAGGAGGAACCAGGACTCTGCCCCAAGGCTGCACTATTGTTTCTTGACTGCTTTTCCCTTGTCTCTGCATCCCCTCCCTTCCCTGATTAGCAACTGTTGGAACTCAGGGAAGGTCATGGAGGCTGAATGAAGCCTATTTCCTACAAACAAGAAACGGGGGACACAGAGAGGCTTTTGTGCCCAGGGGTCCCCCAGGGTCCTGCTCGATTTCAGAGGGAGAAGGTGGATAAAAAGTGCCAGCTTCTTGAGTGGAAGGAGCAAGTTGCTTTTGTAACAAAAGGGAGGGTGTGTCTCATGATCACTGATAATTTCCAGAAACAGTCAAACTTCTTCATTCAGCAGCAGGAGGCTCCATAGGGCCTCTCAGGAATAGGAAATGCTTCTGGGAGGGGAAAGGAGTGTGTGAGAATTTTCTGCAAGAAAGCACTTGTTTTCTCCAGATACATGCCCAGGAGTGGGATTGCTGGATCATATTGTGGCTCTATTTTCAGTTTTTTAAGGAACCTTCGTACTGTGGCTGTACCAATTTACATGCACCCCAGTGTTCATTGCAGCACTATTTCCAATAGTCAGGACATGGAAGCAACCTAAATGTCCATCAACAGAGGAATGGATAAAGAAGATGGGGTACATATATACAATGGAATATTACTCAGCCATAAGAAAGAACAAAATAATGCCATTTGCAGCAACATGGATGGACCTAGAGATTGTCATACTGAGTGAAGTAAGTCAGAGAAAGACAAATATATGATATTGCTTATATGTGCAATCTATAAAAAGGGTACAAATTAACTTACCTATAAAACAGAAATAAGAGTTACAGATGTCGAAAATAAACTTATGGTTACCAGGGGGTAAGGGGTGGGGGAGGGATAAATTGGAAGATTGGGATTGACAGATACACACTAATATATATAAAATAGATAACTAATAAGGACCTACTGTATAGCACAGTACTACTCAGAACTCTGTAATGGCCTATATGGGAAAAGATATATGTATATGTATAACAGATTCACTTTGCTGTACACCTGAAACCAACACAACATTGTAAATCAACTGTATTCCAATAAAAACTGAAAGAGAGAAAAAAAAAAAGAAAGCACTGGAACAGAGGAACAGATAAGTTTAAAATTTATAGTTGAGCTTCTTGTCCTGTGGCAGCTAGATATACTTGTTAGTATAACAGAGGTAAAGTTAATTTTTTTATTCCTGTGAGCCTGGTTTTTATCCTTGGGACTCAGGTCCCCAGGGCCTTTGTTCTTTAGCTTGCAAGGCCTGCTTTGCCCAAGGCCGTTCCCTGGTCCTTTTCCAAAATGGCTGTACTCTTGTCTTCTGGTCTCAGTTATGCTCTGGTGAACCGAAGGTTTGAATAGTAAGCTCAAAGTCCATTAAAGAAAACAAAATGGGGAACAATCATCTTTTGATGGAAAGGGACTGTCCAAGGAAATATTTGTCCTTTCTTTCTTCCCCATCTCTTTGGAGAAATTAATATTAAACCAATTAAATTTCAAAACTCTGGTTGGTATAATTTACTTGTAAATAGTTTCAATGTGCATTTGAAGTCTGAAAGTGGATGTGGCTTTTCTTCTCTTTTCTTATACTCAAATAAACAGACCCAGAATCTGCTTCTTAGGCCAGTCCAGGCCACTTTTTTCCTAGAGTCTGCTTTTTTTCTTTAGCTGTTCCTTCCAAGTAGATTTCTGGGCTGTGGAAAGTATTAAGATTCAGATTTGGGCAGGGAAGGGAATGTGGGTAGGTGTGTTCATGAGGGTGACAGAACAAGAAGGCTGTTTAGATTACAATCTGAGGCTGCAGACTTCATTCATACTGCTCTGGCTTTCCCTGGTATTTTTGTATCCTAGGGCTGCCATAAAGAGAAGTATCACAAACTGAGTGGCTTAAAAGAAAAGAAATTTATTTTCTCAGTTCTGGAGGCTACAAGTCCAAAATCAAGGTATTAGCAGGCACATGCTCCCTTTAAAGGCAGTAAGCAAGAATCCTACCTTGCTTCTTTCTAACTTCTTCACTTCCAGTGGCTCCTTGGAATCCTTGGTGTTCCTTGGCTGTAGCTTCGTTACTCCAATCTTTGCCTCCCCTGTTTCATGGCTTTTCTAACTGTGTGTCTTCAGGTGTGTGTCTTTTTACAAAGCCACCAGTCATTGGATTTCGGGCCCATCCTAATCCAGCATGACCTCATCTTAACTAATTACATCTGCAAAGAAACTTCTTCCCAAAGAAGGTCATACTCTGAGGTTCCAGGTAGACATGGATTTGGAGGGAACACTATTCAATACAGTACACTGGCTAATAACTAATTGCTACTTTGCTTTTTTCTTCACTTTCTCCTGTGCATATATCTTGTTCAAGAATATCATTATCAATGAATATTTCCAGATACATTGTTTTCCTGGCATTTCTGGCTTGCCTCGCTATTAGGCCTCCTATGAGCTGGTGGCAAAAAACCTTCAAGCAGAGAGTTTTAGACATTCACAGTAAGTGGCCTTTGTAGGGTAGAGGTGAATGCAGAAGAAATGTGGGTAGGTCATGGATAATGACTGCTGCAGGAATCTTCTTTTAAATTCTGTTTTTCTGAATGACATGATACTACATTTTAAAAAGAAGATGTGTTCCTTCTTCCCTTTTAGTTTGGAAAATATATTATTTATATGCATATTACATATTTTTATAATCTGAATAGTCAACAGATTATACAAAGTAATTAAAGCCTCAAAGAACTAAAGCTAAACCATTCCAAAGTTGGTGTTGTGATTTTTGGTAGACTTACCACCTCCCTCTGTTATTGAATGATATTTAAAGTAATGACTTTTTAAAAACATGATACCTCACCTAATAACATGGTTTTTCTCTTAATAAATAATATATGTCTTACAGTACAGCTGGAAGCAACATACCTCAGAGCTGTGCAATGCTATGAGTACTTTACTAAAATTTCAATCTAGTCAAAGTATGTGTATAATTATATTTGCCTCATTTTTTTTTCCCCAAACTTTAACTCGGTCAGCCATTCTATATAGCACAGAATTTTAGTGTGTTGATTATGCATTTATCTGTGCTCGAAGCAGATCCAGAACAATCATCAGAAGAGAATCCTGTTCCCTCCAGGCACAACTCAGAGAGAGGTGGAATGGCATTGTAATTGGTTAAAACTCCTCATTAGGCTCTTCTGCTTTCAAAAAAAGATACCAACTTTACCTACAGTGCATTTGCTTATTAGGATGTATGGATCTTTTAGGGTAAGCTGGGATGAAGTGAGAGAGTAGCATTGACATATATATATATATATATACTACCACATCTGAAATAGATAGCTAGTGGGAAGCAGCCGCATAGCACAGGGAAATCAGCTTGGTGCTTTGTGTCCACCTGGAGGAGTGGGATAGGGAAGGTGGGAAGGAGATGCAAGAAGGAGGGGATATGGGGATATATGTATATGTATAGCTGATTCACTTTGTTATACAGCAGAAACTAACACAATAATGTAAAGCAATTATACTCCAATAAAGATGTTAAAAAATAAAATAAAAATAAAATTTTAAAGAAGCAGAACATAGTCATAATTCAGAGACAAAAATCTTGAATGCACAGTTACTCAATATTTATTGAAAGTGTAGTTTGGATAGTATCAATCAAGGAAGTTTACTTAAAGGATGTGGAGTCTATCCCTCTTTTTCCTGATATTCAAAACTAATTCTCTGTATTAATTCAGATCACTAAAGAACTGGATTCTTAGACTACCTTGTATTTCTCTGACACACCTCTTCGAAAGTTGTCTTTACCGTGGTTTCCTTTTTTATGATTTTATAAAAGAAAATTATGAAACTTATCAATACATCCACTGTAGCAATAGGGAAAATTTTACAGTCCCTTTTATCATATACTATTGTCTTTATGTATACCCACCTGAAAAATTCCTTTCTGAAAATCATTTACACGTGCTAATCTCAGCAACAAATATAGTTTTCTATTTGAATTGTCAGTGGAACAAGAGTATACCCAGTGTAGAATTGATTGGTGTAATTTTGATGAAAATAAGAGTTTACATTGCTGTTTTCAAAATAGGGTTATTATCAAAGGGATTTTGTTATGAACGCATTTTTAGTTATTCAAAGGCTGTTGTTAAACCAAGTTCTGTTTTTTTCTTCTGAAAACACTGTAATTCATTTTATACCTTCTTGAATTAAAGCATACCTTTCCTAATGCCTAAAAATGGCATTGCATTGAGTGAATTTCCCTTTGAGAAGTCCATAGTCTGTGAAAGTCAGATATGAATAGAATTATCTGTCCTAAACAGAATTACACAATACATTTCTGCCTCCACTGCAGAAAGGTTCTTATTCAAATTAGATACGGTTCCTTTTTTTTTTTTTTTTTTAACCCTGGGATATCTACTGCATTCACATGCATTAAAAACATCAAGAAGATGTTCATAAACATTACATTCCCACTTGCAATATGTATTTCTTTTTCAACTTGTAGTTTGGGACATATGTACTATCTAAGGAGATGTCTTTTTCAAAGATTTTGATTAAAGATCATGATATAATGACATTCTTTTTAGGTCATTCAATATGACATATATATGAGAGTATCAGAAATGGTAGCTGCTTTCGTCCAGTCTCCATTTCTTACAAACTCTATTTATGTTTAATTAGATTCTGATTAAAGTGATGAATATACACCAAGGTAACTCAGGAAAGGGTAATTTATTACAATATAGATATGTCTTAATATGTCTTTGCCTTTTAATTTATTTATTAATTTTAAAAACCATTTTCTTCTCAGATCTGGGGGTGGTGTACACAAAGCCTACTGAGCCATTGTGAACTCAATATCAGTCTTTCAAGGTCCAATCATTAGCTAATAGTTTTTTATAGTTATTCATTAGAATAAAACTTTGCAAATTCATAGCAAATAATAATCACTTGTAAACTTAAATAAGATGTCTGCTTTATTGATAAACTCAATTTATGAAAATATTGCCTGCTTTGGATCCTTTCTTCATAAAATGTAACATTAGCTAATATCTGACATTTCATATTTTAGAAATATAAGCATAAGACTTCTTGCTGAGAGGAATAATAACTGACTATAATAACTAAGAAGAACTTATTTAAAATAAATGATTGTATTTGACAATAAAACAGGGGTCATAATTACTATTTAATAGCTATTTCCCAGTTGTAGATATAAGTTCACGTCTGTTTTTTCCTCATGGACAAATACATTAATTAAGTAAGTGCTTGTAAGTGTGAAAAAAAAAAAAATATAGAGAAAGTAACTATCACCAGTCTCCAGTTTTCTGTAGTGGGAACTCTTCTTTTGAAAGAACTTCACATTGCTGACTTTGATTTTAATGGTTTGCTCTACTCAAATATATATTTCAGATAAAGTGAAATTAGTGAGAATATACACCCATAATATCTGTAGTCTACTTAAAAGAGGCAGAAGGGCACTTGCTCTGACATAGTTACATTTTTTAAATTTACCAAATTCCTATTTTATTGAAATCTCTCTGATCATAGAATATGTAGTTTTAATAAGCTTTAGGGTTTTTTAAAAATAATAGGCTATTATTATAATATGGAACTCTATGACTTTAGAAACTCAAGTCAAATATTTTTAGAAGAGTTGTTATATTATGATGTAAAAGTTGGCATTTGACTTTCCATGATTTTCATGTTAGATGGTCTAATACCATTTGGAACCTATTTCTTTTTCCACCCCTCTCTCCTTGCTATAACTACCTTTTTGCCCAAATGATCCTTCAATGATTGTGTACAAAATGTACTGTCCAGGAAACTATAATAAGTCTAGGTGTTCTTATGAAATAAATATTGCATGGTCCAATGCAAAAAGCACAACCATGAAGTCACAGTTTAACCTTTTTGGATCTGCTGTCTTATCTTTAAAATAGAAAAATAATACTTAACTCATTCATCTTTTGCTGAATATTAACTAAAACAGTGTAAGCAAAGGTCTAGATAGATATACTACCTTGTCCAACCCAATCATTCTGTAAAGTTTGGTGTATTGGTCAGGGTTCTCCAGAGAAACAGCACAAATAGGAGATATATAGATATATTATAGATATAGTTAAATAGATCTCCATATATATATTATTTATTTATTATAAGAATTGTTTAATGCCACTATGAAATCTGTGAAGTCCTATGATCTGTTATCTGTGAGCTGGATAACCAGGAAAGCCCGTGGTGTGATTCAGTCCTAAGGCCTGGGAACCAGGGGAGCTGATTGTGTCTGAGTTCTAGTCCAAAGACCTAGAAATCAGGGCCAGAAAGGGTGATGGTGTAGGTTCAGGTCTGAATCCAAAGGCTTAAGAACCAAGAACACTGATGTACAAAGGAAGGAGAATATGGAAGTCCTGGGTCAAGAAAAGAGTAAATTCTCCCTTCCTCTACCTTTTTGTTTTACCCAGGCCCTTAAAGGATTGTATGAAGACCACTCTTGTTGGTGAGGGAGATTTTTTTTACTCAGTCTACTGTTCAAATGCTAATCTCTTCCAGAAACATCATCACAGACACTCAGAAATCATGTTTCATCAGCTATCTGGGCATCCGTTAGCCCAGTCAAGTTGACTGACACCTAAAAGTAACCATATGAACCGTCACATTTGGTTTCTTCTCTTTTTCCAAGTTTACCTTGTGTCACAGCACGGATGTTTTTTGTTTGTTTTGTTTTATGGGTTTTTTTTTTTGTTTTATATGGGGTTTTTGGTTTGTTTCTGTTTTAGGTTCTTCGTAGCTTGTAATAAAACCCTTGGATTATTTCCCAAGATATGTTTATTCAGGGTCAAATATGTTTGAAACTGTTCAGCAATATTTCAAGGACAGATGAAAATCTTAGTTGGACGTGAAGAAGGGTGACTAAAGAAAAGTTAGTGAGCACGAAGAAGAGAATAATACGTAGAGAGGGTGTTGTAAACTAAAAATAAAACTAGGTTGGACTCTGGTAGCTGAGGTGACAATCATTAAACTTGAAAAACAGTCTGCAATTTAAGAGGGAGTGAAGCCAGAATCCAATATGACGTTTTAGGATGTAGTTTACAGAAGAAATCAAGCAGAGAATATAGGAGAGTTAGATCTGTAAATGAAGCCAGGAGAGAGGTTAGTAACAAGGTGACAGAAAATGATGGAAATGGGTACATTCTGATGCAAGTTTTGATAACAAGCCTCATTGCCTTCAGGACTCTTTTCTAAAAGATAAAGTGAACGTCCTTTCTTTTATTATGAGCTCATCTGTCCTCTACAAGAAGAAGCCTCTGAAAGAAGACCATGATTGAAAGGGACCTCTCCTTGTGCCCCAGACAAGAGCAAGATAACTCAGCATTTTTACCATCTGTATCATACACTACTTAGTTCAGGCTTTGGTAGCCCCATCAGTGTCTTGAGATTAGGTTCGGAGGGCAAGCTGCAATTTCACTCACGCCTGACATTGATGGCATAGGTTATCGTTCCTTGCTGGATTCAATTCTATCTACCCTATTGAAAACATTATCCAGTGATGTCTGGGTAATACCTCTTTTTTTCTCATCATAGTTGACATGGTAGCACTGGATTTCATTCTCAACAATTGCTACAACCTTCATGTACCGTTCTACGTTTGGGTCCAGTGCCTCAAAAACTAACAGTGCCTCCTTAAATAAAGAAAATCTCCTCGCCATTTCCTGCGTCATGAATCACTTCGGTTCTTCAGTTACTTCTTCCTCTTGTCTTTCATCCTTTCTCTGGGCCTTCAGTTCCATCATGTTTTCATTAGTAAACTATACAAAGTAAGTACACAAGAACATAACCACTTGTAGAGGGTGCACACACGTGACAGTGTACACCAGACACATGAACTAACTTATGTGACTGGACATGCAAACGCACGTTCATGTCTTTGAAATTTCACAACTTGAAGGTTCGTATGTAGGGGACTTACTGTATATGTGACAATTAAATGAGAAGTTCCAACGTAGGTTGAACAGAATTTTCACTAGAGAATATTTAGATTTGAGGAGAAGCAATATTTGAAGAGTTTGTGGCTAATAATGTATCATAATAAAAGAAATGCATGTACATTCACATTGAAGAAGCAAAATGAGATGTGTGTTAGATTTATAACAATAGATACACATCTAGACAAAAGTAGTGCAACTGACAGAGAAGGTCTAGGGAAAATAGAATGAAATGAGTTATGACCCACAAAGGTAAATGACTTTTCAGTGGCAACAATGGAGGCTGGAAGAATTCAGAATAAAAGCTGCAAAGTGATGATGGAAAATAATTGTCAACTTAGATATCTACATTCAACAAAATTACCTTTCAGAGACTCGCGTTTAAAGGAAGAAGAAAAACCTAGAGGAAAATAGGGGAATGCATGAAGCAATTGGTAGACATGTGGCTATTCCAAAGAAGACTTGATTATATTAGGTAATAAATGTAACAAAGACTAATTTGAGGATTATAACAATTGACTGGAACAAAAATATGGATTGACAATTATATTTTAGATGAAGGTGTCATTGAAATTCAAATTCTAGTGATCTTGTATGATAAGGATAGGGAAAGAGAGTGGCATAGTGAAAGAAAGATTTGGTGTCAGAAACATACACATTATTACCCCTTATCTTACCTCATCTCTGTTTTTTTTTTTTGTTTTTTTTTTTTTTTTTTTTTTTTTTTTGCGGCACGCAGACCTCTCACCGCTGCGGCCTCTCCCGTCGCAGAGCACAGGCTCTGGACGCGCAGGCGCAGCGGCCACGGCTCACGGGCCCAGCCGCCCCGCGGCACGTGGGATCCTCCCGGACCGAGGCACGAACCCGTGTCTCCTGAATCGGCAGGCGGACTCTCAACCACTGTGCCACCAGAGAAGCCTCATTTCTGTTTTAATGCCTTCTATAGATTCTAAAACTGGTAGGGAGTCAATAGGTTTTAATAAGTGTGGACTTCAATTTACTTAACATTTGCATTTCAATAACATTTCAATCTGTTAAAGGAGGAAAACAACCAAAAGAAAGAAACAGCAAGGACAACAACTAAGAAACATAACTATTGCCTTCATTACCAGGGTCCCTCAGTTTCCAGGAGAATTCCTCTGCGTTCTATTGTTTAGGCAGTAGAGTAGACTGGAAAATCCAAACTGTGATCAAGAAAGTTTATAACTGGAATGGCAGGACTAAGCATCAAGTCTTTGACAACATTGATAAGAACAACATTAGTAATGAGATCAAATACTTAGAGGATTGGAGCTCATCAGCATGAGGACTATAATAAGGATAAGGACAAACAATCCAAGAGAGTATGTTGGGATCCCATTTTAGATAGTGCTGGCTGTATATTGGAGGGGCTAAGCATAGAGTCTGAGGAACACTTAGACACCCTGATCTCAGTACTTCTGAAGTGTCAAGATATGCCTCATCGTCTGCTTCCAGTCACCCTTTCCAAGTACCTGGGCCTAATTACTGCCCAAACATAAATGAATTCTTTCTCTATCCTTCCTCCATTAACTTTTGGAATGTCTCACCTTAACCCAAACAAGATTTCCAATCATAACTTTTTCTCAAGTTTAGAAGTGAGTAAAAGATTCTTCTAACATGCCTCTCATAGCCCATTGTTCATCGTTGAAAGGTTTTCATCTGGTGAGATTTTGCTGGTCTAAATTATACTCACCTCCTACCCAGAATTTGTTGATTTTTAGGGACTTATATCTGATCTTTTGTTTAAAAACGCCAGTCCTCAGAATGCACAGTCTTTAGCTCCTTAGTTAGTGATTTTGGGGAAACCATCTCCAAGGGGACAATGTACTTCTCCAGGAACCTTTCCTGAAATTCTTGCTAAATTTCTGGGTGTATAATTCTTCAGACTAGGGAGGGAAGTTTGAAGAATGAAGAGAGTTGAGTATGGATGAGTGGAGTCAGCACAAACTGGCTGTATAAAACATCACACAAGAGGCAGAGGAAAGTTTTCTTTTCTTTCTTTTTTTTTTTTTTTTGGTGCAGATATTATATCTCTCACTTAAAGAGCAGACAATTGCTGAAGGATTTAAAGACTTTTAATCTGATAGCCAGACTGCTAATACTTCATTAAGAGTGGGCTATTAAACATACTTTCCTTGCAAGTTCCATTAATTTCTCAAGAGGTTCAGAGTCTAGTTAGGAAAATAATGAGCAGTTATACTATTCCAGCTTAGCAAGAGATTTCTCAAATGGTATTTAGGAATATTATCGGAAGCTAGAAGCTAGTGTGAGGTCAAGAGAGGGCTTCATGGAGGAGGTGACAGCCAAGATGAGAAAGTTTGCTGAGAATTGATTACAGTTGTCCAGGATAAGAAAGATAATAAGGAAATCCAGGCAAGTCTGTAAGTAAACACACAAGAGAAAGACATGCATAACAGTAAAGGTACAAGATAAATGAGATAGTATTGAAAGCAGATAAAAAGGCAGGTAGGTAGGGTAAGAGATTTGATTAAAGATATAAACGACAGAGAGGTAAAGAGAAAAGAAGGTGAAAGATTTAATGGTTGTTTTTTGGTTTGTTTTGGGATTTTTTTTTTTTTTTTTGCCAAGTTACATGAACTGCTGGCTTTAAAATTAGGATCTAACCAATTGCTTTATTAAATTGACAGAAGTGGCTGTTTGGTATCTGTATTAGCACAATCCAAATCTTTTGGACAGTTATGATTCTGCTGCAGTTGAACATGGGCTAATTAAAACCAATAGCTGCCAGCAAATTCGTTAATCCTAATCTTGTTTATAGATCTGTTGTGAGGAATGATCATTTATTATCTTAAGACCTTGTGCATTCTTGATAACTATTATTATGTAAAAATATGGACAGAGCATGCCCAGTGGCAAGACCTGTTAATCTTACCTGTTCACACTTAGAGTACTTGTAAAACCTAGACACATTAGCCCTCATTGAGAGGCAGTGATGACAAGTTGGTTTAAACCAAGGAGACCTCTGTATAAATTAACAGATGTTTTAGTTGAAAATAGAAGTGTCAACATGACCTTAATTAATGAATTTACTAATACTTGTTCCCAGAATGAGAGAATATGCCAAGTTTTAACCTAGGTATAGTGGAATAAATAGAGGCTTTAAAATTAGACTATGAATGTAATATTAGCTTGGACCTTATCTACATCTCATTTTCATTTTATCTTCAGCTTGGATGAAGATGTTCTTCATCATCTTGAGTAATTATCAGGTTAATCAAAGTGAGAATCATACTCCATATAAAGTGCAGTTAACTAGTATTTGGTTATCTAGCAGGTGCTCAATGAAAATATGCCTTTATGCTCTTTCGTGGAAGGTAAATCTGGAATCTTGAGATTATTCTCTGAAATCTCTATTTTTGATCAAGCTGCCATTCTACTTACAAATGTTAAATCTGTTTTAACCAACATCTTCATGTGTGTCAGTGCATTCTCTTGAATTAAGGGTGATGTGTGTGTGTGTGTGTGTGTGTTTAATGCTTGTGCATACATACATGCTTGGATTTGTGAATAGAGTGCCATATGTGTTATTTATTGATTTATTAGGTGAATCTCATTTGTGTTGATTATTGAGGTGTTTCTGTTCATGCTATCTAACTATTTCCAGAAAGAAGGATTTTAAATCTATTCTCAAATTAAAATCAATCACTTGGGGTATACATCCCACAACTTTTAAATGAACTATTCTAATAAACCCATCCAATGAGGTCCTCATTTAGTTATCTTGGCATAGATTTTGTAACTAGTTCATTTTCACAACCATTCCAGTTCTATTGCTATGCTTTATTGAGACTTATCTATTCAACACTTTTTATAGATAAGGTGGACTTTTATTTTTTATTATCACCTATGTAAAAAACAAAACAAAACAAAACAGGCTAAAAGTATTGCAGCCATACAATATGGCTCAGAACTTTGAGGCCTTTATTATTCTATTATTGTTATCCTAAAATTTATGAAGAAAATATCAGACCTCATGGACACTTTTTCCTCTCCCGTGACTTTCTTTCTCCTTAAGTTTTTACAGGAAGATTTTAGTCCTAGTCCCTAGTTGTTTACAAGTCTTCTTGGGAAATAGAATCTCACTCACAGCTGTTTTCAACATCTTCTAGACCTTGTAGACATCACTTATGGGGTATGGTCATCATTAGTATTGTTTGCCAACATTTTTGGTTTTCTTCTTCAGGATAGGACTGATTTTGTCCATTCCCTTGAAGTTAGTTATAGTCATGTTACTTGCTTTGGTCAGAGAATTGTGTGACATGCATTCTGTCAAGACAGCAGCATTCAAGAGCCAATATATGAATTGCTGTGTTCCCTTCTTTCTGCCATGGTAATCATCCAGGTGGTAGAGTGTATCACACCGAGCATGCCTGATATGTAGTGTGTGTAAATGAATCATTATTGTTCTAAGCTATTAAATTGTGGCGACTCTTTGTTACTACATCATAACCTGGCCTATCCTGACTAAAACATAGATGATTGTCTGAAGGTTATGCCAACCATCAATTTCATGATTGACATGCATTGGTTAAAATAGAGCATTAGAAAAGTATGCACAGACACCGCATTCTTTTTGTACCAGGAAAAGCCTGCTTCTATTGAAATGTGTTCTAGTATGATGCCTTTGACCTAAACCAGGTATATTTATACCTTTATAAGCAAAAGACTCTGAAATTCATCAGACTAATGGTGTGCTCCAGTAGTAAACAGGTGCTCCCCCAACACAGTACTTTTCTAAACTGAGCTGAAATTTGTTTTATGACATTCCTAGTTGGAATAAAAATCTAGTGAGTGAAGAATTTTTTGTTTTGCTCACTTTTTAAAATACCTACCACCCTGTAGGTTGCCTAGCACAGAATAATTAATAAATATTTAATTAATTCACGTGTGTCATAGTCACTGCAGGTATTGTTCATTGTTTGACAATGCCCTGTGATAACCCATAGGAGGAACTTTTCTGTACTAAGTATCATATATATTATTACTTCTTCTAAATATCTGATATAATTTTTGACACATTTTTGAAACATGTGTTGTGATTTTCCTTTTCCTATTGGCTAAGAAATTAAATCCATTTTAATGTCCTCTTCTAACAACTGATGTACATATTATGCAGTTTAATCATAGGTCAAATTTATGTTCCTTTATTATGAACATTTTCCCTTTGCCTAATTTTTATTACCTATTTTAATTGTATTTTATTCTGCTTTATTGTATTACATTTATAGATTTTAAATGTACACCACATATATATCTTCATTTATATACACAGAACCATATTTTGGTATTTTTCTTTATAGATATATGTCTTTTTATAATGACTGGTTATATCACTGTACTTTAAAGCTTTATTCAAATACTTTAAAACATACAAAAACCTGTGTAGTTCAATTGTAAAAGTGTTAGGGTTGTTAGACCATATCATCTGGCTATAAGGCTTTAAGTAGCAAGGTCAATTTAGTCTTAGTGAAATCGCTCACTGCTTCAAGGCACCTAATTAGAAATTAAAATACCTAGGTGTTTTTTTTTTTAAATTTCTCTCCAGCTCCATTTCAACATATTTTAATCTGAACTGTATTTCTCTGTTAAATATGATTACTGAGCAATGACAGAACTCATGGTCATTCATTACCAGTTTTCATTTATAGGTGAAATGAATATTTTCTTCAATTATATTTTTTAATCATTCCCAATCATCCTTTCTCTTTTATATAAGAGATATTAAGCCTTGAGAAAATTTCTGCGGAGCAGTAAAATCTGTTAGATTAATATACATGGGCTGCTCAACTGTTATTAATTTAGACAGACTTTCATTTTTCCTTTTTTTATTACACAGGACATTGATTATGGTACATGAAATAACCAAATTGCACCTTTGAAATTTAAAATTCTGGAGTCCTTCTGACATTATTGGCCTTGAACTCAGCTATTTTTTCCTTTAAATTATAAATATATGCCCTTTTTAATTGAAGGATATATATTGCATAGTGTAGCAAGTATATTAGCTAAATATCTGAGATTAATGGATCATTTTTTATGTCATTACTCTGTTATTGAGTCACCACAGAACACAGCAAGTCATAACAACTTTTATAATTTCTTTATTAGCTTCATTGTAGTATGCTTACAATGCCTAGAATACCATTTTCTTAATTAGTTTTGTTGTTTATGTCTTTTTGAGTGAGAAAAAAGTTTTTGTTCCAAGACTAAAAAGAAAAGATATTGGTACGGCCACTGCTCCCTCCCACTCTGATAGATGCCAAGAATATTAGTAGAAATAGTTGGTTATATATCTTTAGGAACCTAAGCTCAGAGCTATTCATCATTGTCCATTTATATGAATGACCCTGAGCCCCACAGTGAACATGAAAGGAAGAATTTTGGCAAGTCTTCTGTATGCCTAAATGTGAGTACTGCCAGAAAGTGTATAGGCTTTCAGTTTACATTGCCTTGGTGGAGCTTATTCAAGAAGGAGAGATTATTAGGAAGAACCCGTTCTGTAAAAGTGCCTGAATGGAGATAACACATGGGGAAATGGCAGGACAACACCAGGCAGACTGATATTCATTCACCTTTTCTCCCAGGTAGATGAGGACAACCTGAAGTCTGAGGATAGAAATCTTCTGGGCTTACTCAATCAGGAGAACATTTATCTTTCCTTCCTCAGACAAAAAAAGACAAAATAAAAGAGAGATGTTAATCTCTCCCGAAATATGATGGGGGACTGATAGTCCATCAGAGGTCACATATATTGGCTTCTATAACCCTGTCAGATTAACGCACGAATTCCTTAGTTGGCATATGCAAAGGACTTGGCAGTGGCATCCCCAAATTTATCAACCAGTGTATACTGAGTGTCTTTGTGGAGCTATTGTCTAGTCACTGGGAAAACTGTAAAGAACTGTAGAGGCATATAGCCTCTAATTTCATGAAGCCTGCATGTCAGTGGGTTGGGACAGAGATCAATGGTATTAAGCATTAATAGGATAATTAAATAAATATAACTGTGAAAAGTGCTACAAAGGAAAAGTACAAGATGCTATAATAACTAGTAAATGAGGAATGGAGGGTAGCAGAGACTTCCTTGTGTCAGAGTGTAAATCACAGATGAGATGAAGAAGAAAGATCCTAAGTCAGAAGAAAAGTCTGACGAGATTGAAGAACTGTGGTGGAGCTCCTGTGGGCATGTTTTCATTAAAAGGGAAGAGGGTGAAAAGCATAAGAAGTTGCTCTTGAACTAGGCAGAGCCCAGAGCCTACGAGAGTTTAGAGGCCATATTATAAATGTTGATTTTATCTTAATTTTGATGAAACCCAACATCTGTAGATTCCTTAGGTCCCACTCAACATGATGAATGGCAGGTAAGGCATAAAGGGATACTGGTTCTTACCTATTAGGCTTTGTTGTGAAGGTTATAAGTACTCTGAGACTTCTTTATGAATCGTAGATTATTTGAGTCCAGATCCCCCAAGGTCAAACTCAAAGTACAAACAAGTCTCTTTAAGAGACTCTTTAATCCACCATTATAGTGGACCCTTATCACCATAAACATTAGTCTGAATTCACTGTATAAAAATCCAATTTTGGAGCACTGTACAAACTAGGGAAAAGTGCTTTGGAAATATCATCAGCATGCAGCGTCCTGGGTTGCAAGTTTCTCTATTTCTTTGTAGCATCAATAAAGCAGTCTGGCTTGTAAAGCTTCCTTTGGCTTTTCGCTGTCTTGCTATTGCTCTAATGTGGAAGGGCATAATGGTCACAAGTATAAAAGCCTCTTTTACATTAAATTACACAGAATAAATTTCCCTGCTCAGAAGATGATAGCAGCTGATTTCTTCAATTTAGACGCAGAAGATTCTAACATTAAATCTGAAGCTACCACAGAGTGATCCAACTTTAAAGATTTCAGTGATGATAATGGGGCTTCTAGTGAACTGAATTAATGTTTATGGCTTTTTCTTTCCTGCTTTCATTGTTGATGCTGCTACTCCTGCTGATGCTTGGTTTTGGTGTGTGTGGTTTTCTCAGCAGAGTTGGTTCTTGAGATTGGCTTAAAACCAGAAATAGAATAATGTACATGCAAATGAAAAAATTCCACGAAGCCTTATAATTCAGTAGGACTGACAATGATGTTAAATAGACTACTTACTTTTATATTCGTACTTTTTCCACCTAAGTTTTAGTTTTTCTACCATGCATAAACTTCACTTTAGAATTCCTTGAATTTGAGATACTAGTCATAGGTACTTAGATT
Organism: Kogia breviceps; assembly: GCF_026419965.1. Lineage (NCBI taxonomy): Eukaryota > Metazoa > Chordata > Mammalia > Artiodactyla > Physeteridae > Kogia > Kogia breviceps. Next base: position 49,759,784 of record NC_081317.1, on the reverse strand, counting down.
CTCTTTAAAAAGAGTCTGTATCTCCTTAATTGGTACGCATATTTTGTATAATATTAATTTTTATTATTCTCATGGTTTTTTTTCTGTTGAGTTTAATCCTATATTTTTAATGTTTTGTTCCTTCTTTAGAAGCAAATTCATTATGATTCTGTAAAATTTAAATGTATACCATATCCCCATATCTATCATATTTTATAAGCTATTTTAAAAGATACAATTCCGAATTATTTTCCTTGTCAAAAATTAAATTCTCAGTAAGAAACATTTTTAATGGCTTTATAGTTTTCCACCAAATGGATATAACTTAACTTATTTAAACTATTACCCAATGGGAGATTGATTCTGATTTTACCCTTATTAAACAGTATTCACCAAATATCCTCCTGCAGAGCAATAAGAAGTATTGTAGGGTGACTGGCTCCAGAATATCAAGTTGCCTTTTAATGGAGTGAACAGGAGAGAGGGCTCCCTCTTCCTGAATGAACATAATTTCCTAGAGGACCAAATTGTGCCTTTTTCTCAGAAGCTTGAATCTGAATTTAATAAAGATCTGGGATGCTAACTTGAGAATTCAAGAAAATTCCCCTTGAACTGTGTGACATTATGGTATTTGCCTTCATTCACCTCACTACAATCCTGGGACATAAATTTTTACAAGCATGTCTGATTGCTTCTTTAAACAAATAAAATAAATAAAATATTCATCACATTTTAGAATACTTGAAATGCTGAGAAATTTGCTAAGCATTCATGTGTATTATTTTATTTAATTTGATGGAGGTTTAATAACCCCATTTTGCAAATGAGAAGACTGAAAATTGAAGAACCTAAATATCTTGCCTGGGGTCACATAAAGGAATTAAGATAGAGCTGATATCCGGGTCCAGATCCGAGAAGGATAAAAACATTTATTTCTTTTCTGAAACTGAGGGAAAGGGGGTGATAAAGATCACATTGAAGGGGTAGGAAGCGTGTGTGCTAGGATTAAGGAAGTAAGGCAGAGGGAAGAATGAGAAGCTCTGCATAAAGATTAGAGCTTTAAGATTTTGTACTTGAAAATTCCATTTTGTCGATTTCAGGTCCACTTCAAGTCCAGTTTGGACTTGAAAGCTGATAGCTGAGGAAGAGAGGAGGTGAAGCTTATTTTCATACAATAGGAGGGGAAGCTTTCTAACTAGGGCATTGTTTGAGTTGTTCAGAAACATGTCTTAATTTCAGAATGAAGGCTAAAAGTGGAAAGTGTAACTTTTCCTGTTAGGTAGGTAGTCAGACATTAGCAGCAAGGAGGTGACAATGGCGAAAAAGACAAGAGGGGAATAATCAAGTCACACCCCAACCATCTGGGGACCCCTCCCCCGACCCCACCCAGGACAGGTGAAACTATGGTCGTGTGATGGGCAACTTATCCTGATAAAGAGGGAGCACAGTAACACGAGGGAACATCCCCGGGGCTGCGCATGCGCAGACCAGACAGGTGTATAACCTACAGTAAACCCGAACTCATTATACCATTATTAGAATAAAATCTACATGTGGTTTGCCCGCCACCCACCCCGAGTGGGCCCTTCTTAGTGAATCAAGGGTAAGGGCGTGCACAGTAATGAACTTGTTACATAGCTCAGGACTGTCAATCAAATAATGATGCCCTGTGTCCTTCACCGATGATTGCACCCCATCTCCTCACAGCACACTCCTTATAAACACCCTTAAGACTATATAGGAGGGCTGGTTTTATTTCACAGAAACAGCCCGCTCTTCCTCTGAGAGTGTAACTATGCTTTAAATAAACTTTGCTTTGCACTTAAGCCTCAAGTGGTAGTCAGCACTTCTTTGCTTGCTGTCACAAGGACCGAGATAGGTCCCGGTCTTCCGTTGACCTGCTCGGGTGAAGTCATTTGAGACAGCGCACGCCAACCTGGTAATATTCCCACTTAGCAATATATTCCGTGAATTGAGAAACTTGGCCAAGGTATCGATATAAGAAGTTACGAACAGAAATACAAGTTAAGGTGGTTGCTATGAAATTTAAAATGAGGCATAAGGGCACATTGGTGCCAAAATAATGACCTGAAATTGGCAAGGAGGAGACAAGGGAATATTCACATGACATCTGGGCCCTGAGATAAAGGGAGGATGGAAGAATTTAAAGATTGCCTAAAAGATAGAAACGGTGAATGCGAGCCAGGACTCAGTTATGCCACGAGCTAAGAAAAACTTTCTGTGAAAAGATGGAGGATGTACATGTTCTTAACAGTGTGATGGAAAGAGTATTCCGATTAGAAGTAAGAGAGAGACTCGGCGAAGAAAAGTCAAGTCCCAGGGAGGATATTGAGAGGACAGAAGATATCTTGATGCTAAATCTAAAGAGGACAATTATGAGTGAAATTGTCACTGGCAAAACAGCGATTTCCTCAGTCCTCGTGCCCCAAAGAAAAGAATTCAAATGAGAAACATAGAGCAGTTTTAAGTAGCAAGAGTTTCATTAAGCAAAGCAAAAGTGTGTGTGGGCTTGGGTGGGGGAAGAGGAGTGGGCTGTCTGCAAACCAGAAGCAGCCCTGCAATGAAGGTAGAGTTGGTTTTTTCAAAGTGGTTGACAGTCCCTCCCTGTGTCCTGCGTCATTTGACTGATAAGCTGATTGACGGCTTTAGGTTGTATAACTTTTCTCCTTGTGTGCAGGCGCTTAAGCACAAGCACCCAAGTGAAACCCATGGCCGGGAGGGGGGCAAAAGCCGTAATGGTAGTTTATTACAAACAGGGCATAATGAACCCCAGGTTACTTTGAGTCACGTTGTAGGTCTTGGTGTGCCTGCACCAAACTGTGCTGGCGGGTTTTATCTTGTTTGGTTGCGATAGGACTGGAAACTTAGTGGTCCTTGACCACAAAATGGGAGCATCTCTGGGTGTGTTCTGATTACCAGGGTCCAGGTTGGGGAGGAGAGAACATGAGGAACACCACGCTACCTCACCCCCATCTAGGATAGGGCGGGACCCACTCATGTCTGACTAGGTACCTAACAAAATTCATAGGTTCTATATAGCTGAGAGTCCCTGCCTAACTTTCTAATATTTCCTTAGAACCGATTTCTAAAGTCACTATCAAACTCAGTTCTACAGTAAATAAATATTAAAAACCATCACAAGTAATTTTTTTGATCCTGAATCAAAATGTAATCTTCTTGGCTATGATACATCAAAAAAGTACCACATTATAATCAACCAAATCAGTGTTAACCACAATGGATTAATCTTTTGTTTTCATTCAGAATTCTGTTACTTATTGAAAGAATTTCCATGCTATGTTACCTATATTTTAGGTCATGTATTTTTCATGTCTAGGAAAGTATTTTTTTTAAATTCAGCTACATCTCAAGAAGTCACAGTAGGAATTGTGACTAGCTGTATATTGAGTGCACTGATTTTGCTTGCTTTTGATATGATATCTGAATTGACTATAAAACATAAAGAATTAATGTGGCTGGGCAACAGAAGCTCTCTGGAATGATGGTGTTAGAGGACCACATGTATCTTACTTGCATGGGTTTATTGCAGTCTATGATAGCATTCTTTTTTGAGGTTCATTTTAACCAAAAGGGGGGACCTATAGTAACATCCAATAAAACAAACAAACAAACAAAAAGCAATATTGTAAAAAAAAAAAAAAAAAAAAAAAAAAAGCCAGTTCAAAAGGTAGCAGTGATTGTGCCCAGACTGTTAACAGACTAACACAAAGAGTGATGGCCTTGTGGAGTTTGTTGGTGATGAGGTCATAAAATGTGACAAAAAGAGATTGCAGTTTTTATTGTTCCATTGATTTCACCTTTTTCCTTTTCAATATGAAGTTGGCTAAAAGACTTTATTTTGTTACTCACTGAGCCTAGGGAGTGTGCAGAGAATGATGTTACCTTCTATTAGGTGCTAACTATGTTTAAAGGTGGTCAAGCAAGTTTATGTCAAGTGAGAACTAAGCTGGAACTTGCATTTTGCAATAAATCCAGAGTGTGTGATGAAAATTATAAATGGACAATTCATTAGAGGATATAAAAACATCAAGAGCAGATGGGCTTTCAGAAATCAAAGATCCTATTTTCAGGAAATTATCTTGACTATATAAACAAACAAGAAAGCAAATACAGAACATTATTAGTGTCATAGAAGTGATATTGTTTTACGATTTTTTTCTTTTTCGTATTTCCATTTTGTTACATCTGCTCAGGTTTTCTGATCTTAATCTGTGCTAAACTCATGACACGGACTTAGTATAATAAAACACTAAGATGAAAAGGTAACTAGAGATCATTTTAGGCTTAATTTTTTACTTTTACAAACTTTCTACCAAATGATGAATATTTTGTATGATACAGTATGACCTTTGAGCTTCAAGAGTCCATCATTTGGGAGCGAGTCCAAATCTTCAAATATTTTGTGTGTGTGTGTGTGTGTGTGTGTGTGTGTTTTCCTTATAGTTAACTTGCAATCAATCAGTAAGACTTATTTGAGTAAAATTGTAGAAACTGAGTTAAAATGCAATGGCTGTATAGAGTACTTTATATACTCCCCTGGAGTGGAATCACTGAGGAAATATTACAACTATTTAATCTTGAGCAAGTCATTTAATTTTTCTGACTGTTTACTCACATGTAAAATGAAAGAAATAGACTGGCTTTCCAGATCAAACATACTGTTTCTATGATATGTGATTCACTGATGAGATAAATTCTTTCTCAAAAATATCAAAACCAATCTAAATAGGTGAAGTTGAGTAAACTATAATACAAAGAAAAATATGATCTGCCAGGCTTATCTTCAGCTTCTGACAAAAAGAAAAAAAGAAGGGGAAATGGCAAAGCCAATAAAGATTGAGGACAATGCTTCAAAAGCAAATAGGCATAGAGAATGTATGTATTCATTATTAGCCACATTATGTGGAGAAAAGAAATGCGGCTCATCAAGTTTAAGTAACATATTCAAGGTCACAAGAGTGTTAAGATTGAGGATCAAATTCTGGTACCTGATCTAAAAAGTAAATCCTTTCTGCATTATTCCTGTAGTCTGTCCTTTCTCAAAAGTTCAGACTGGAAATTGTTTAAATGATAAGGGTAATTGGTTTTGTTATTAGAAACTTCACAGTAAATTGATTTACCTTCTCAATGTGTTATCTAGACATGGCTATATTGTTTTAATATTAACCTGCACATGAAAAATTTTCCTTAAACTAAAATTTTGGAATTTAAGTATTCCATTTGGAAGTAACCTCAGAGGATATCTAATCCAAACTATCCAATTTATAAGTGTACACAGTAAACTTTAACTGAGAGCTTAAGCAATAATTTTAAGGTCACACTGCTAATTATAAAAATTATAGTGTAAAGCAGACTGTAACCATAATTCTAGCTTTAAGCTAAAAGCTCTTAACTTGAAAAGCTGAAACATAGAAAAAAATGCTTTGATATTTTATTATAGAAAGTTTTAATAACATTATTACAAATTCTCATGGCCATATTCATTAAAATTTGATCTCTTTGTCCATTATATTGGTTGTCCTAAAAACTCAGTATGGAATATGATCTAATCAAGTGTGGCATGATTGCCTAAAAGAAATAATAAATACAAGAAAACAAACTAGTAATACAAGGTGAGTACTTCATGGCTTGGAAGCAAAATTTTAAAATCATAAAAATCTGAGTTTTGAATTCCCTATAATTTGGCCACAAACCCTTTCCTCACGTAGTTTATTACCTCTTCCTGTCTCTGAGCTCTCTATTATAGCTAAAGTCAGGCATCTTCCCCTGCTGTGTTCATGCCCCATGTTTTACCAACTAGGATCACTAGTTGTCATTCCATTCCATTGGAATGCCTTTTCTGTTACCATTTCTTTAAGCCTTAACTTTCCTTCAAACATCTTTTCATAAGCATGTTCGACCTCCTCTATGAAGTTTTACTGATCACTCCTCCTAGTTGTGATTTCTATATCCTCTGAGCCCTTAGGCAGTCTTCACCATTTATACCACTCTTGATTTTTATCAACCAATGCCCATGGTATTTGTTCTGAGCTCAATTGTTAGCAGTCACCCAATATTTCAAGTACTTCCTCATCCAGCTTCAATTGCACTGAAGTCCCAGTAGTTCTGACTTCCTTTATGGTCAGGTCAGTTAATTTCCTTGAGATAAAATTTCATCCTAGATAGAAAGGAAATAAATAAGACAATAAATAAATTTAACTTGATACAAAAGTGACATGTCCATAACAACTGCAAGTCACAAAGCTAGCATTTGAATTAAGTTTTTTCTTGTGTCTAATCCTGTGTCCTTTCTCACAAACTTCATTGGAAATCCATACCACGCTCCTACATGATTTTATGCTATTGATTACCAATTCTAATTTTGTAGCACCTTGATTGCTTCTAGTTGATAGCATGTGATTCTTGGAAATCTCAAAAAAAAAGGAAAAAAACCACAAAACTTGAATTCTTTTCAGTTTCAAGATAAAGACTGTCAAATCTCTAGAAAAGTAGACACTTTTGTGAAATTGAACCAGCAATAACAGTTACAAATGCTCAATAACATGGGAAGATACAGGCAGAAGAATAATATACCTTCTAATTTTATGTAAATGGAAAATGAGGTCCTTTGGATCACACATAGAGTTAGTGGCAATTATTGTTCCAAGAAGCCACCCATTTACTCACTGGTTGATCATTTATCACCATCATGATTAGCATTGTCCATAGTAGAATCAGTGATACTAATAAGATACAGAAGGTTTTATAGCTTGATGGTGTATTAGATTACTCTTCATTGTAACTTTCCCCCCGTGTTTTCCTATTGTTTCATTACAATTCCCCCAGTAGAGGACAGACTCTTTCAATATATCTGAACCATTCTTATATTGCAGGTGACCCACAGAGAATCTAACACCTAATATACGTTGAATATATCTTTGTTGGTTTTCATAATAAATGAGTAAATTGATAATTTGGTTATTGAAAACTCTTATTTTGAAAGAAAAATTAGTCTACAAACTAAATAAATCAAAATAAATAAAATAAAATGCATGATACTTACCAGGCTGAAGAATATCTCTCACTATGGTGATATAATTTACCTATACTCATTGTCAAACTAAATACCAATAAGGATCCCAGAAACAAATCACTATTGAGGAATTTTGCCAAAATGACAGATCATGTCACTCTTCGGTTATAACCCCTCCAATGGCTTCCCAGTTCTCTCAGAGGATAAAAGCATTTCCTTTTTACAGTGGCTTTCAAGGCACCATCTTATAAGGCAATCTTCCCTTTCCTCCCTTTCCTGTGGTCAGCCTCAGTCATGTGGCCTCTGTGTAGTTTCTCCCTGACACCAGGCATCTTCCAGCCTTAGAGACTTTTCATTTACCTCCACCTAGAATACGTTTTCCCCAGATGACTGCAGAGCAAGGTTTTTTACCTCTTGCAGCTTCTTATCAAGGAGACCTTTCCTAGCTGCCCTACATAAAATTGCAGTTGCCATGTCCCATATAACACACACACGTACACACAGAGAGAGAATTGCTCAGTATCTTCCTTTCCTGCTTGCTTATTTTTCAGAGTACTTAATACAAAACACTTAATAGCACTCATTACCCCTTTTTTTTAAATTTTTTTTTTATTTTGCGGTAAGCGGGCCTCTCGCTATTGTGGCCTCTCCGGTTGGTTGCGGAGCACAGGCTCCGGGTGTGCAGGCCCAGCGGCCACGGCTCACGGGCCCAGCCTCTCCACAGCAAGTGGGAATCTTCCCGGACCGGGGCACGAACCCGTGTCCCCTGCATCGGCAGGCGAACTCTCAACCACTGCGCCACCAGGGAAGCCCTATTACCCTTTAATGCACCATATTGTTTATTGCCTATATCCTCCATCAAAATGTATGTTTTAAAATGACGGGGATGGGCTTCCCTGGTGGCGCAGTGGTTGAGAGTCCGCCTGCCGATGCAGGGGACACGGGTTCGTGCCCCGGTCCGGGAGGATCCCGCGTGCCGCTGAGCGGCTGGGCCCGTGAGCCGTGGCCGCTGGGCCTGGGCGTCCGGAGCCTGTGCTCTGCAATGGGAGAGGCCACAACAGTGAGAGGCCCGCAAAAAAAAAAAAATAATAAAAAATAAAAAATAAAAAAATAAATAAAAAAATAAATAAAAAAATAAATAAATAAAATGACGGGGATGTTCGTTTGTTTGTTTCATTGATATATCCTCTGGACCTAGAGTAGTATCTGGCACATAGTAAGTGCACAATAAATGCTACTTTAATAAATGGGTAACAAGTTCTTATCAGCTTTGGTGTATCTAGAAATGAATACTTCAGTCTCAGTGTTTCTGCCATTTACCATGACATATTTTGGTTTTGAACAGCAAAGAAAACTTTTCTGGCATATTTTTCTCCATACGTTTTTTCACTAATTTCCCTGTCATGAATTTTTCCCACGGAGGTTTTGCACTTCCTGTCTTAGGATTTGTTGGATGATGGTAGTATGAGACAATTGAGGCTTGCTCCTTAGGACATAATTTTATTCTAAGGCATAATAACAGGACTGATAGATGCAATTCCCAGGTCATTCCTCATTTTAGCTAAGACTACTTTTTTTTTTTTTTTTTACCATAATAGCTGGAAATGGGCTGAATCGTTTTACTTCTTTTTCCCAATTTTAATCTTCTAGTTCAGGGGTGGGCAAGAGTGGCTGGTGGCCCTGACTTGCTTCACCTTCTATTTTTTGTTTTGCTTTGTTTTTGTATTTTTACTAGCCAATGAGCTAAATATAGATTTTACTTTTTTAAAATGGTTATATTTTAAATGATTAGGTAAATATCTTCATAATATCATTGAATTTTTATCTTAACCTACAAAACCTAAAATATTTACTTGCTCTTTAAGAAAATTTTGCCAACCCCTGTTCTACTTATTTGATGTTAAATAAGCATCTAAAACTTATTAATAAGATAGTAATATGAGTAGCTCCCATTAATTGAGAACCTACTATGCACTTAACACTGTGATAAGCACCTTTTATATATTTCAAGTCCTTAATATTCATTCAAGTAAGATATTTTTAACAATAGTTTTACATGTGAGCGAATAAAGGCTCATTAAGGTAAATCATGTGGCGAATATCATATTAGCAGTTTCCCCAACAGATTAGCAATGAACTATTTTGGGATTAAAACCTTGGCCTACTAAACCTCCCCAAATCTATCTTCCCTCAACCTTGCTACCAAACAACAACAAAAATAGCAGCAGCAACAATAACAATAAAATGAGACCACTTAAGGGTAAAAATTAAGACTCAATTAATAAAATATCAATTCCTTAGAGTCTGAGACTTCCTGTCGGCAGTCTACTGTCTTAGTTTTCAGGACTGTCTTATATTTTCTCCTCTGTTTCAGTAATGTATGAAGAAAGATGGAGTTGGTCAGCTTGTGGCCAGGAAAATAAAGAATTCTTACCAATACCCAAATATCCCACTTGGTGGTTGGTCATGACTTTGTGCTTCCCACATGTTACCACAACTGGGGGTGCATCTTGATCTCTGAATGGTAGGCTGTGAGCAGAAACTTTGCTTACTAAAACAAAATAAAATGTTCCCAAGGTGGAGTCAACAAGAGTTGAATGTCACACCATAAATATTTTGCAATATACTGATCATATAAATGGTATTTCTTGAAAACTGCACTGAAATTTTTGAATATTTATGTTCTTGAGAGATACTGTCTTGAAAGAATAGATTATATGCTTATTTCTTTTACGGATAAAGATTGAATGAAGTAGCTCTGAGGTGTGAATTATCACTGAATGGTTTCATAGAAGAGCATGTCCATAAAATTTTTTATTTGACCTATATGAAATTGGAAGTACATGGTAAGTGACATGGTGAACTTGAAAGAGAGAGTCAATGAGAAAAGGGTCCAATCCATGCTTTCCACATTACCTCTTGTGAAATCTACAGTTAAGTTTTAAAACAAGCTAATCCTCAGTTAATTTTCCATGCATAAATTTCTAAAAATATATGACAGTCTCCTTGGTTGCAAAATTATATGTATGTATATATGTATACACACAAAAATATACATTTATACAACATATATATGTGTTTATTCACACACATGCAAGCGTATGCATATATATATATATGCACATATCTTTACCTTTCTATAACATATAGCCAAATTTTTTTTTCAAGTTTAGAAAGCCATTAAGTCCATTTCCCAGGGAACTGTAGCATAGCCAGTTTTTAGTATATTGTGTTTGTCATTTCTGCTAATTTCCTGATGGCATTTCTTGTTGTTATTTAGTGCTTGCTTCGATGAATAGGCAGGGAGTCAGCTCAGGACATAACATTACATATGAGTCAGTGTCTAATGATACAGACAGTGCTAGTCTGGTGTACAATCTAAAACAAAGTGAAAAAACCTGGAAGAAAATCAGAGACCATTTGAATGTTAAGGGATATTGGTAAGATGACAGTTGAAAATCCTGGTAAGTGATTCCTGTAGCATTTCCACAATTAAATAATGCAAAATGATGAAAACATATTTTCACCTATTTATCTTGTCATTTTATGTTGCATTTACACAAATATTGCAAAGGGAATTACCAGCCTATATATTCCTGGTAGATAGAATTTCTCTCTAAGTCCTAGTTTAAGTACCATATAGATATTGAATTTGTAGGAAAGTAAATATTAGTTGAATTAATAAAGTGAAATGAGCTGAATTAATATTGAATTAGTAAGGGAATTAATAATAAAAATGATAACGTTTTGGAGAATTCCTGGCAAAGATGGTAGAAAGATAGGACTTCCATGACAGAAAGAAAGTTCAGGAAATATTTCACCAAATCCAGTCAAATAGCTCTTTCAGTGAAAGTCAAATTATCAGCTTTAAACTGTATTTAACAAGTATCCCTATTTAAGGGTAGTCCTAAAGGTATCTGTTTTAGAATTGGCAGTTGAATATCTTTTTGACCTTTTATGACCTTTATCCATAAAAGATCCAGCAAAAGGAGGGTAACCAACCACCTATACCCCAAAAACTGCTCTGACATTTACAGTGTTCTGTTAGACTGCATAAGCCCCAGGAAACCCTGAGAGTCACATTATCCTCCTTTAAGATTAAAGACACATTTTGGTAGTGAATTCCTTACTTTTTTCCTTAGGGTCATTGCAAGCTGGCAGCAAGGGCAATTTTCACATTAGACTTTGTAGTGTGGGGAAGAAGGAGTCTGTGTTTTTTTTGTAGTACATATCATTAAAACTTTGTTGATTGTATGACTTCAATACAATACAATACAAGTATTGTAGTAGCTACCAAGGCAGCGATTTTGCTACCTTCTTACATGCATGATTGAAAAGGAGGGGAAAATTTTGTCCAGCTTCCAATTAGAATTAGGGCCCTAATGTTGGTGGTAACTTTGGAGACCATCTTATGTATTAAGGTTTACTCCTTTTTATATAATGAGAAAATCGAGATTCAAGTATAGAAGATGACGAGTGTTCTACAATAGAGCACAAACTAGATTCTGAGTAACTTGACTCCTGCTCATTTCTGTTTCTGTGTCAATCACTTGGCCACTGGGTTGTGATCTGTGGGATGTTTGGGAGAATAAGGAATGATTAAATTCCATGTTCTTAGATCCAGGATTGTTTGTGAAAAGGCAGTTTCCCTTGTTTTGCTGGCATGCAGTGGTAAGAGCCATTTACTTGAAAAATATGTTTTCTTCATTGTTAGCAAATAAAATTTGCATTTTATTATATCTGTTCTGTCATCTTATTATTGGAATGCATACATTGTTTAAATATTGAGTGCTAAAAAGATGATAAACACAAGATTAGTGTTCAGTGTTACTACTAATATGAGGAAACAGTAATGTAGATAAAGATAATACAAATCATAAATATGTAACTCATCTTAAGATTTTGGTTGCTCAAAAATCTGTCTTCTCAATTATATATTACTTAGGGTAACAGTGGCATCGACTTTTTTTTTTTTTTGGTCTACATATAAACTGATGAATAGAAAGATATCCCAGAAGAGTATTCTGGGCCACTAAGAAGTTATTCTGCAGTTCAACCTATGATACCACAGTCCACTGAGTGTACAGGCCACCCAGAGATAATGTGGAGCTTATTGCTTATTAAAGTATATTGCCATTTACTTTGACCCTTGACAAACTCTATTCTTCAAGGTTTTTCCTCTGCCTTTCTTTTCCCCTCTTGACAGGTAATGATTTCGAAAGATCTATTAGATATTATATGCATAATGAAAGTGCAAAGCTTGCTGTCAGGTACAATAGACTGCAGTTTTTATTTGAGGGCTCAAAGTTATACTGTGTCATGGGTACCTGGAAGGTCAGCAAAGACTGTGCCTGTTTCCCATCTCATTTCTTTGGCAGATATTAGCAAAGTTACTTGGTTAATGCATAACAGTTTGCTTTTCTTTTCCCCCCCTTTATCTTGAAGGTCATTTTATTCTTCCGTAAGCAGAAGCTCAATGATGTTCTCTATTCTAATGACTTCTATCCTATTCATCATTATGTCCTTTGTAAGTTTACAGTAATATAGAATAATAAAAATTTGTTCATTAATTTTCTTCTTATAAATAGGCATTTTAGTATTAAAGACAAATTCTCAAAGAATAACAACTTTAAAACATCAGCCATAATTCTATCACTGTTTTTATTTGTGTATGTTCTCTTTCACGTGCATAAATACTTTTTTTACATAATCACAAATCATAGTATGATACTGTTATATATTTCTTTTCGTACTTAAAATTTTACTCTTAATAATTATGAATGGTGGTCTTAATTAGTCTTCTACTGGGTATGGATTAACTTTTTAAAATATAAATTTATCTAGTTAGTTAGTTTTGGCTGTGTGTGGTCTTTGTTTCTGTGTGCCGGCTTTCTCTAGTTGCGGTGAGGGGGGCTACTCTTCATTGCAGTGCATGGGCTTGTCATTGTCGTGGCTTCTCTTGTTGCGGAGCACGGGCTCTAGGCGTGCAGGCTTCAGTAGTTGTGGCACGTGGGCTCAGTAGTTGTGGCTCGCGGGCTCTAGAGCTCAGGCTCAGTAGTTGTGGCACACGGGCTTAGTTGCTCTGCGGCCTGTGGGATCTTCCTGGGCCAGGGATCGAACCTGTGTCCCCTGCATTGGCAGGTGGATTCTTAACCACTGCACCACCAGGGAAGCCCGGGTATGGATTAATTTTACCATTTGACACACCAGGCTTTCTTTAAGTGTCCTCAAAGCTTGGACTTTTTTTTAGTATTACCAATAATGATGCAACCAGTGTTTTCATGCATACCTGTTTGGAATCCTATTGAATTATTTCCTTAGGGTAAAATCCTAGAATCGGAGTGATTTAGAAAAGGAATGTATAAGACATTTGTCATAACTTCTTATCATAATTTCTAAAAGGTATGCATAAAATTCAATTCCATCAGCTCTGAATAAAGTAGCCAATTTCATGGTGACTATGTCCATTCACTATGATCATTTGTATTTTGTCTGTTATAAAAATTTTGCTGCTTATTCCAGGTCCTTTTATTGGCGATTCTTCTATACTTTGCAAGAAGGAATATTGGCATAAGTTATACTGTAATTGTATTTATTTTTGGAAAAATTCCTCATAACCTTTCATATACTTGTATTGGAACCCTCATTTTATCCTGATAAATGTTTGAACTGCTATATCTGAATTATTATCAATTTTTACTTTCATAGGAAAACAGTTTAAGTTTATATGTTTAAATTTCTCAGTGTTTTTTGTGATCTCTTCTGTGATTTCAAAGTTAAGAAATTTATTTTTCCTCCACATGGCTAACAAATATTCCTTATATTTTAAGAATGTTAAGTAGATCTAACAAGTGTTTGATTTTAAGTGGAGTTCATCTTGGTGAATTGTGTTATGGTATGTAATCCACCTTGTCCATTTCACTTTTCCTAAGATCATTTTCCACTATTTAAGTAATGCTTTTGAACATGCGGTTTTAGAATTCTCATTATATCTTAATAAAAATTGGTCACATCCCAACTTTTAACCTTGTTTTTTAGTTTCGACTGACTTATAATCTGAATGTTACCAAAACAGTAGTCTTTTGTTTATGTTTACTTATTTCATCAACAAAAGGTTTGAGAGGACCATCCATTCTATTGCATGTAGCTATAATTCAATAAAATTAATTATGTCCTTATTTATTGATTGTTCTGCTGATGAGCATTTGAGTTGTTGCTATTGTGAATAAAATATACATGAACGTTCTTAGACATGTCATTTGGTGTATGAATTTATGTTGTATAAATACTTAGGAATAGAATTGCTAAGTCAGAATGTCAGCATATAATTCCACTTAGTAGATAATAACAAAGAATTTTACAAAATTATTTAACCAACCTATACTCCAGCAGCAGTGTTTGTGAAATCCAGTTGCTCCGCAACCTTTGAAAAACATGGCATTTTAAGTCATTTTAATTTTAGCCATACCAGTGGGGGAATTCACATGTATTGATTCCTAGAATTTGACTCCTTTTTCAAAGTTTTATGAGGCATTTGGTTAGTTTCTTCTATTTATTTTATTGTACCTTTTTTCTATTCAATTTTCAGTATTCTTATCAATTCATAAGAGTTCTTTTATATTATTCTGCGTATGAGTACTTTGTTGCATGTATTGCAAATATCTTATTCCACTGGGTGGCTTGCCATTTCAGTGTCACAGTTGTGATTCTGATCAATTTGTCACTCTTGCTCTTATGGTCAGTGCTTCTGTATCTAATTTAAGAAATCTTTTCCTTACCCGGAGTCACAAAAGTAGTCTCTGTATGGACTTCTAGAATCTGTGTTGAAATAGTGTTCATAATTAGATCTAGAGTTAACATGGTATTGATTTTTGTGTGAAATCTGAAGCTAAGGATTGGTATCCTTTCTCTATATTGATATTGAATTGACCAAATACCCACCTTTTATTGTATTAGCAATTTTAATTTATTTTAAATTTATCTATTATTAACGACTGTCCTTTACCCATTTATAATAAAGCAAGTCTCCATGTTTACGTGGATCTATTCTTGGTTCTTTGGTCTTGTAGTTCAATTCTGGGCCAATACTATACTATATTAGTTACTGTAGCTTTATATAAGTCTGATATTCTGTGGAGCAAACTTCCTATTTTGTTCTTGGTGAGTCTTAGTTATTCTTGTCTGGTTGCACTGCCATATCATTTTAGAATCACATAATCAATTTCTGCACTCCCATCTCACAAAAAACAAAACAAAACAAAAAACTTGGTAATTTTAAAATGTTATGGTGATTTAATTGAAGCTATATCACAGTTTTGGAAAATTTACATATTTACAATATTGAACCTTTAAATTAAATGTCATTTAAAATTCTTATTTTCTTATTCTTGACATTTAGGAATAAAATTCATTTTTATATAGTGTCTAGTGACTTTACTCAAATTACTTATGGATTCTAAAATTAACAAATGTTTGTAGTCAATTATGTAATCTAAATATAATGAGAATTTTTTTCTTTGTTTTTCAATCCTCGTATATCTTATTTCTCTATCTTTATTTTATTTTCTAGAAGCTCCCATACAGCATTTCATTGGAGTGATGTTACCAGGCATCTTTATCTAGTAACCAATATCAGAAGGAAAACATTTAATATTCCATCATTAACTGTGATTGGGATGTGTTTTCTTTCTCTACTCTGCAAAAAGTCGGGTTTCTGGGGTGTTGGTATTATTTATTCCTTAAATAATATTTGTAAGATTAAACCCCTAAAGCTGAAATTTTCTTTGTGGGAGTGTTTCTGATTATAGATTTAAATTATTTAGTAAATATAAATTATTTTGAATTTTGTTTTTTCTCATATCAGTTTTGGTGTGCTTTCCTAGGAATTTGTAAATTTTATTTACACTTTCAAATTTACTGGTGTAAAGTCACTTATGATATGGTGTGATCACATTCAGTGTCTACTGAATTTGTAGTGAAGTCCTTTTTTTATATTCACAAAATTATCCATTTGGATTTCTCCTCTCCTCTCCCTTTTAAAAATTTCTCTCTCTTTGTTTCTCTCTCTCATTTTTTGAGATCAGTCTTGACAGAATTTATCTATTTTATTATGTTTTAGAAAGCTTTTGATTTTGTCAAGCCCTTTATTATTTGTTTAATTTAATTTAATTGCTCACTTTTTATGTGCTTTCTTATACTTTATTTGGGTTACATTTACTGGTTTCTTTTAGTTTCATGGGATGATTTCTAGATAACTTTTCAACATGTTCAGTTCTTAAGTTCTAAGATATGAATTTAAGGCTATAAATTTCCCTCTATACATGTCTTAAGCTACATTCTACACATTTTATATATCATATCTTTATTATATTCAATTCAAATATTTTCTCATTTCCTTAGTGATTTCTTCCTTGATGTATGAGATATTTAGATATTTATTGTTTACTTTCCCAAAGTCAGGGATTTCTGCTTGCTATCTTTTACTCTTTATCTATCTTAATTCCACTTTTGTCAGAAAACATGTGTTCAAGCTTTTAAAATTTGGGGGGATTTTTTTAAAAGCCTACAGAAGCTGAAAGGCAGTAAATGTTCCATGTGCATTTGAAAAGAATGTGTATGCTGAATTTGTTTAGTGCATTGATTTATATATTTTAATTAGGTCAATTCTGTTAATCTTACTGTTTAAATAGATTTTGTCCTTCCTGATTTTTTTGGTCTCTTTGTTCTATTATTTACTGAGAAATTTTGTTTTAGGAGAACTTTATGAATTGTCTTTTTTTTTACTACTTTTAGTCAGTTTTTTCTTCATCATTTTTGAACTATGTTATTAGGTATATACATATTTTAAAATGTATGTCTTTCTGATGTTGTCAATCCTAATGATGGACTTTGTGTTATTGTAAAATAACTCTTTACCTCTAGTAATGCTTTTTGCTGTACTCCATTTTTGTTTGATAGTAATTGTGTTAGAAAGTCTGAGTCTTTCCTCCTGTGTGTCTACTTTACTCTCACGCTATTGCCATACTCACATTACTTCAGACACGAGGTATGTAGGGTTCCCTCCACCCCCACCAAGCAGTTCTGTGACACCAGCTGTGTGTCCTACGATTTAACTCAATTCTGACACTACCTACCTGGGGCTAGCATCAAATCCCACGTGTTAAGGGCTCAGTCACACCTTGAAGCTGAAGTGGGCTAAGTCCCACTTCAAATGCCAATCACAAGTCCAGGTTGTCACCTGTGCTTCTGACCAATTGGCTATAATTCTGAAGTTCCCATTACCCCCTTCTTAGATTCAATGAGTTTGCTAGAGCAGGTCACAGAACTCAGGAAAACAGTTTACATACTGTTTACCAGTTTATTATTAAAGGATATGGATGAATATCCAGATGCAAGAGATGTGTTAAAAAAAAAAAAAAAAGTATGTGTGAAGAGGCACAGAAATTCCATGCCCTCTCCAAGCGCACCCCTCTTCTAGCACCAACCCAGAAGTTTCATCAGGTAGGTATGATGATGGATCATTAACACCGCTCTGAGCCTTTCTCCCCTCTCAAGAGATGGGGGGCAGGCTTCAGACTCCAAGCTTTTAATCATGGCTTGGTCTTTCAGATGCCTAGCCTCATCCAGGAGCCCAACAAGAGTTGCCTCATTAAGAAAAAAGAATCCTCCTATTCCGCAGGAAAATATAAGTGTTTCAGGAGCCCTGTATGAGGAACGAGGGTCAAGGAGCAAATATTAGAAAAAAAAAAGATGCTCCTAATGCTCTTATCATTTAGGAAATTACATGGATTTCAGGAGCTCTGTGCCAGGAACTAGGGGGGCAGATCACAATACATTTTGTTCTATTGCCTCACAATAATACAGCTGTATAAGCTTTGTTTTAGTTAGAACACCCATGAAAAATGCTTTTCCATTTTTTTTCTTTCAAGTGTTCTATGCCTGTTTCATTAGTCTTTGCAAGCAGCATGTAATTGGGTTTTATCCAGTCTTATTGTCTTTTCGTTAGAACACCTACTCTAATATCATTTAATATAATTACTGACATGTTTCAGTTTAAATCTACTATAATATTGCTTACTTTTCCATTTGTTCCTTCTAGTCTCTATCCATGTTTCTCTTCTTTCTTACCTTCTTCTTGATTATTTTATTTTTCCACTTTATCCATTTATTCGCTTGGGCATTATAGACTCTTTTACTCATCCTTTCAGTTATCCTAGAAACTAGAACCTGCAAACCTGACTTCTCAAGCCTTTCTATAATATATTTTAATCTTTTTCCCAACAATGCAAAGGTCTTAGACACTTTTGCACCATTTAGCCTCTATCTAGGTGCTATTGTTTACAATTATTTCAATTCTATGAATATTTTAGACCTACAGGAAACATTGTTTATTTTTACAATCCATATTTATTTAGATTGAGCCACATTTTAAACAATTCCGTTGCTCTCATTCTTTCCTCATTCTCTGACCTTGTTTCTGGGATCCTTTCTCTTCTGCCTGAGTAACTAACATTCCTATGCTGTCTCCTTCAGTGAAAATCTGTTGGAGACAAAATCTCAATTTTTTTCTTGTATTTTTTTCTGGGTTATTACATTTCCTTCTAACAACCAATGTTTCCAAAATCAGCTATAGGTTTAAATTTGCTCCCTCTTAGATACTCAGTCTTTTTTCTAGCTGATTTTAAAATTTGCTTGGTCCTTCACTTTTCTGCTCTATTACGTATTATTTCCATGTGTGGTGGTCTTTATAGTCACAGTTGCAAAAAATTCTCAGTCATTATCTCCTCAAAATTGCTTCTTCCCTATTATCTTACTTGTTTCTCTCTGGGTCCAAACATAAGTTTGGTTGGCTTTATTTTTCTATTCTACATATCAGTAAACATTTTCTGTAAATGGCTGGAGAATATATTTTTGACCCTATGAACCACATATGGTGTCTGTCACAAAAACAAGCTGCAGGTCAGATTTGGGTTATGGGCTATAATTTGCCAAATTTCCACTTTCTGCTGCAGGCTGTTGTTTCTTGCTCTCAATTGATAATTTACATTTCATCATCTCTCCATGTTTCACTGTGTATATTTTCTTATTATATTGCTTTCACTTCACTAAGTCTTTATTCAGCTATTCCAGTCTGAACATATACCACCTATTAATTTTCAATTTAAAATTTTATATATATATTTTTGTTGTAGAATTTTTATGTGGCTCTTTTTTTGGTGGTACTCAGTTTTTTTCTCCTAGAGCATTCTAAGTGTAGTCATATGAAAGGTTGTAGCTGATGACACCATTATCAGGAGCCTCAATGGGTCTGTTTCTACTCTCTGCTTTTGTTCCTAGTTTTTATTTATGTGGTCTTATTTATTCATGTGCTTGGCAGTTGGGGGGTTAAGGGAAAGACATTATTTATGGGAAAAAAAATCTGTGAACTAAGATAATAATATATTCCTATATAGAGAATGTGTTTGATTTTGGTAGGATGCTAGGGGCATTAGCAATATGTCAATCCAATTTTAGAGATTAAGATTCAAAATTGGGCTTTTGTTCCTGCAAGGTGTATTTGTAATTTATCATATTCAAATCAAAATGTGCTTCCCCGATAATGGGCTGTCAACAATGCTGCCCAGCTTCTCATTTTCTCTTTAGAATTGTCTTTAGGAGAAAAGTGACCTAAAAGTTTTGCTTCTCACACTAATTCCTTTTGCTCTGCACTCTTGACTTCATAACTGTTGACTATAGTATCAAATCTACAAAACTTTAACACAGAAAAAAGAATGTTTAATGCTTTTTTTTGGCTTTTTTAGTTGACCTCTGTTTGGAAGTTAATTAAGATTATCTAGCCTATCGTTATCAGTAGTGAATGTTTCCAGTTTTTTAAAAATGTTTTCATATTTCTTTATTTAAAAAAATACACTTTACTTTTCAGATCAGTTTTAGGTTCACAGGAAAATTGAGCAGAGAGTACAGAGATTTCCCGTATACCACTTGCCCCACATATGCACAGCCTCTCACACTGTCAAAATTCTGTACTAGAATCAATGAACCTACATTGAGGTATCATAATCACCCAAAGTCCGCAGTTTACATTAGGGTTTGCTCTTGGTGGTGTACATTCTATGGGTTTTGACGAATGTATAATGACATAATACCACCATTATAGAGTCATACAAAATTGTTTCACTGCCCTAAGAATCCTCTCTGCTCCACCTATTCCTCCTTCCCTCCCTTCAACCATGGCAACCACTAATCTTTCTACTCTCTCCATAGTTTTGCCTTTTTCAGAATGTCATATAGTTAGAATCATACAGTGCATAACCTTTTCAGATTAGTTTCTTTTACTTAGTAATATGCATTTACCTTTCTTTCATGCGTTTTCATGATTTGATAGCTAAAGTTTTTTAGCACTGAAAAATAATCCATTGTCTGGATATATCAGTTTATCCACTTACCTACTGAAAGTTATCTTGGTTGCTTCCCAGTTTTAGCTATTATGGATAAAGCTGCTATAAACATCCTCTTTGCAGGTTTTCATATGAATACAAGTTTTTAACTCATTTGGAAAAATACCAAGGAGTATGATTGCTGGGTTGTAGGGCCAGAGTGTATTTCACTTTGTAAGAAACTGGCAGACTATCTTTCAAACTGACTATACCATTTTGCATACCCACCAATAGTGAATGAGAGTTTCCGTTGCTCCACATCATCACCAGCATTTGGTGTTGTTAGTTTTCCAGATTTGGGGCATTCTAATAGGCGTGTAATTGTATTTTGTTGTTTCAATTTGCAATTCCCTGAAGACATATAATGCTGAAATTTTTTCATATGCTAGTTTTCCACCTGTATTTCTTTTTTTTTTTGTGAGTTATCTCTTCAGATATTTTGCCCATTTTTAAATCAGGTTATTTATTTGTTGTTGAGTTTTAAGAGTTCTTTTTATATTTTGGATCATATTCCTTTATCAAATGTCTTTGCAGATATTTTCTCTAAGTCTGTGGCTTGTCTTCTCATTCTCTTAACATTGCCTTTCATGGAACAGATTTTTACAAAAATTTTAATGAAATCCAGCTTATTATTTCTTTTATAGACTGTGCCTTTGGATTGTATCTAAAAAGTAATTGCCATACTCAAGGTCATCTAGGTTTACTCCTGTTTTATTTTTCAGGAGTTTTAGGGTTTTTTGTTTTACAATGAGGTCTTTGATTCATTTGAGTTAATTTTTGTAAAAAGTGTAAGGTCTGTGCCTAGATTCATGTAGTGTTTTTTTTTTTTATTGTTTGTTTGATTGGCATATGGATCTCCAGTTGTTCCAGCACCGTTTGTTGAAAGGACATTCTGTGCTCCATTGCATTGTCTTTACTCCTTTGTCAAAGATTAGTTGTCACTAGATCATGTACGTGTATCTATTTCTGGGCTCTCTGTTCTATTCCATTGATCTATTTGTCTAGTCTTTTAAAAATATCACACTGTTTTGATGACTGTAGTTTTATAGTGAGTCTTGAAATCACGTAGTATTGGTCCTTCAGTTTTGTTCTTCTCCTTCAAAATTGTGTTGGCTCAGTTTTTAAAATGTAAGTAATAAAAATGTTTATCAAGAGTTCAAGCTCTTCATTTTCCAGGAACTCTCATATAGGCTTTACCTTATTTAAGTATTATAAAGCTTTTATGAGGTAGATGTTAAAACTTCTCAAATAAAGACTATGGAATTCATATTCATAATTCATAGGGGTCAAGAAAACTTATAGTATGCAAGACAGCTGAAGTTTTTAAACTTTGTAATCTGATTCCAGATCCCATATTGAAGGTTTTTCTTTTCTTTTTTCCTTTCCCTCCCTCCCTCCTTTCCTTCCTCCCTTCCTTCCTTCCTTCCTTCCCTCCTTCCTTCCTTCCTTACTTCTTTCCTCAGTCAGTTAGCTATAGGCCAGACATTATTATAGGCACTAGAGGGAAGCTGTGAGAAAACAAAAAAATCAGTTCAGCCTTTTTACAGCTTATGGTCAAGTGTGTGGTAGTAGTTGGGAAGCTGGGAGAGAACAAGTGATAAAGAGAATAAATCAGAAAACAATATAGTATATTAGATTGTAATAATTCCTCTGGAGAAAAATTAAGCAGGTAGAGAGGATAATAAATACATGACTGTCATTGCAGTTTTAAATATGGTCATGAGAGAATGCTTCTGCTAAAAGGTGTCATTTGAGCAGAGACTTAAGTAGGGAAAGGGCTGAGAAGGCATAGTCATAACTGAGGGAAAAAGGTTTTCGGCAGAGCAAGAGTCTATGAAAATGTCGTAAGACAGTAGCACACTTAGGTTGTTTGAAAAATAGGGAAAAATGCTGGTGTGGCAGCGACAAAATGAATGAAGACAAGAATGGTAGGAATAATCAGGTGGCAGACTTTGTACAATATTTTTCAGGGCTAGATCTGCAAGATGGTTCTTTTTTTTTTTTTTTTTTTGGTTTTTTTGTGGTACGCGGGCCTCTCACTGTTGTGGCCTCTCCCGTTGCGGAGCACAGGCTCCGGACGCACAGGCTCAGCCGCCATGGCTCACGGGCCCAGCCGCTTCGCGGCATGTGGGATCTTCCCGGACCGGGACACGAACCCGTGTCCCCTGCATCGGCAGGTGGATTCTCAACCACTGCGCCACCAGGGAAGCCCTGCAAAATGGTTCTTAATGGATGAGTTTCCTCTACTAGGAGTTGTTCAAGCTTCTTATGAGACTCAATCTCAATTTCAGCATTATTTTGTAGAGTTCTTGTTTATTCTCTCACAGATTTTTTAAAAAGCGCATACTACTTTTCTTTTTTTTTTTTTTTTTTTTTTTGCGGTACGCAGGCCTCTCACTGTTGTGGCCTCTCCCGTTGCGGAGCACAGGCTCCGGACGTGCAGGCTCAGCGGCCATGGCTCACGGGCCCAGCCGCTCCGCGGCATGTGGGATCTTCCCGGACTGGGACACGAACCCGTGTCCCCTGCATCGGCAGGCGGACTCTCAACCACTGCGCCACCAGAGAAGCCCTACTTTTCTTAATATAACTTTGAAAAGTCTTCTCATACTGCTAAGACCAGTTTGACTCTGATTATACTGTAGTCTCTACTTATGCAGTTTAACTATGAATATATTAACATATTAATACAGATTTGCCAGTTTATTGAATTATTGGAAGAAAAAAATCTTTTTAAATTTTTAATTTAATTTTTTAATTTAAATTTTAATTTAATTTTTAAACCAATCTTTAATATTGACATTTAAATCTAATACTTCCATTCCCAATAGAACTGAATCTATGGAAGGGATCCTTTTAAGTTTACCTGTATAAAACATTAAATTTAGAGCCCAGGCTAGATACCAAATTGTCAGGGGGTGGTATACATATGCACATTCCCAAGCATACAGCTGTTCACTGAACATCTCTATCATCAATGGTGAGCAAAAATCCATGAAGGAAGACTTTAGCGTCTAATGAGAATATGGAAAGTTGCAAGAGATATCACTCTTGCCTGAACAAAACCATCTGGTTGACTATGGAAATTTTAGTTGTGTTATTGTTCTCTGAAAATGTTTTAGCTTTAACCCATCTGAGAAAAGATGATGAAAACAAAAGGTGATGAATGGAATTCCAGAAAGTAATGAGCCCTTTCTTGGAGCACAGAGAGCTTTGATTACTTCTTATACCTGGCAAAGTAGTAGGAAGAGGAGAAATATACCATAGCCTGGGGTAATGAGAAACTAGTTGAACCTTTAAAAAACTTAGTCTGAAGAGCCCAGTCACAGCATAGGCCTGCATCCACCTGTTTACTCTTTCCCATGAGTTGACATCTAGTATAATGCAGTATTATGCTAAAATCTGGAGGAGAAAGGGAAATTTGGGTGATATTTCTGCTGAGTACATGGGCCCTTCTACGAGAGCAAGGCAGGGCCCTCCAAATATGAGACATGACAGGAGAGATGTAAGAAGTCCTCTGTGACATTCCAGGCCTTTGCAGACAGTAAGATAGCTATTTTCTAAAGGCTCAGAAAGCTGGGGCAAGCCTGGAGAGCAGAGTGACCTCCTCAGGTTCCTCCCTAAAAGCTAATACTTAGGCATTAAAGCAGTTTGAAATGCTGGGGAGTTGACTATAAAACAAAAGTGATGTCAGTTCTATTTTCTATTGGCTTAAAACAAATTACCATGCAGGACCCAATTAAATGGTCGGGGAAGGGAACTCCTCCTCTTGATGAGAGTTGCTGCAAAATGACATTACAGTGTGGTGTGGAGAGTGATTTGTTGGCAGGAGGACCCAGGATATTTTGATAACCCAGAAAAAGAGAAAGAGTTCTGAACTAAGGAAGTGACACTGTTTAGTGAAGAAAGAAGACAGATGTCAGATGGGAGAGACATTTTAAAAACTTAACCAACAGGACTTTGTGACCAATTGTTGGAGTTGTGGGAAACATATAAATGTAAGTTTATTAACTTGTATTAGTAGAGCTATACATTTGAATTCTGTATTTCACTTGGCATTACTTTTTGATTATGTTTTCATATAATCTTCGTAATTATCTCTTTTAAAGGCTGTATAAAGCTTCATACACTTCATACCAACATTATCATTCTTCCTTTCTCTATCATTGAACATTTAGGTATCAAACATCATTACCCTTTATATGTTGAATACCTGTGGAACACATGTACTTGCAATGTGATTTTTAAAAATTAATTTTATTGGTATACAATTGGTATAATAATTGCTTTACAATATTGTGTTAGTTTCTGCTGTGCAGCAAAGTGAATCAGATATACATATACATATCTCTCCTCTTTTTTGAATTTTCTTCCCATTTTGTTCACCACAGAGCATTGAGTAGAGTTCCCTGAGCTATACAGTAGGTTCTCATTAGTTATCTATTTTATACATAGTATAAATAGTGTATATATGTCAATCCCAATTTCCCACTTCATCCCACCCCCCCTTTCCCCCTTGGTGTCCATATGTTTTTTCTCCATGTCTCTTTAACTGCTCCCATATTGATTCCTTTTAAAAATTGCTAAAATCATACAATACATGGCTGCTACTAATGAATTATGTTTAGAAATATGTTCTCTGGTTAAGCATCATTAGGCATTCAATAGGAAGAATTTACTCTCCTAGTATTTGAGGTTGGATTTCAGCAGTACCAAACTTTATGAATTTTTCTCAGAACCCAACGCCATTAGTAAACAACCAAAAAGAAAGCTTCTACCCTCACAAGCTAAATGTTCTTTGTTACAGTGTAATCTGTGGTGTTCTGTATTTATTTTGATATTATATAGCTCAAAAAATTAAAATATTTTCTGAAAGATTTCACTACTGTAGATTATTTGATTACAATTGAAGCAATTATTTTCCTCTATCCACATTATAGATGATAGATATATTGACAGTTTTAGCATTTTATTTCTTCTATTTCTGCTAGAATTTCTGTATATTTGAGTGAAATGTAAATCAGTTAGAAATTTGATTTTATATAAAAAAGTCAACAAGTAACATAGGAACTCCAGAATCTGCTTTTAGTGATGATATAACAGTAAAGCAAAGTACATTTTAGAACATAAAGTAGTGCTAACATTGCCCAAATGCGACTGAGAGAACTGTCACCTGAATTTCTCTCAGAAGTCATGATGTGATAAATGAAATTCCTTGTCATCAATAGATGAATCAGGTAAGCTTGTTCTGAAGCAAAATCTTGTATTTCTTCTTCTCTTAACAGGCAACCTTAGGAAATATTGAATCTTGAAAATATTCAATATTGAATATTGAATCTTAAAATAAGCATGTAATTTCTCACTGTTTTGAATTGAGACTGTCATTTTAATGTGACTCTGACATTTTAATGGCCTTATGTCATTTCTATTGCTCCTTTGAAAAGAATATTTATCTAAAATGATTTCATGTCAATGAATAAAATATTTTTTAAATAATGCAGCACACACATTTAAATGGGGGATTGACATCACTATGAACTGAATGTTTATGTCCCTGTATAATTCATATGTTGAAGCCCTCATCTCCAGGGTGATGGTATTTGGAGGTGGAGCCTGGGAAGTAATTAGGTCATGAGAGTGGAACCCTCATGAATGGAATTAGCGCCCTTATAAGAGACATGAGAGAGATATTCTCTCTCTCTGCCATGTGGGGATAAAGCAAGAAGGTGACCATCTGCAAAACCAGGAAAAGGGTCCTCACCATTGAGTGTGTTGGCATAAGGCATTAATACAAATATTATACCTTGATCTTGTACTTCTTAACCTCCCCAAATTGGAGAAATTAATATTTGTTGTTTACGCCAACTAGTCTATGGTATTTTGTTATAGCAGCCCAAACTGACTAAGGCAGACATGTAATTAAAAGTGTATCTCAAAGGATTTCCCTCTCATTTCTTTTCTGAATGTTGCCCCTTTGATAGAGGACTCATTAAGTTCATGTCACTTGGAATGAATAGGTGATTAGAAGGGCTAGTAGCAAGAAGAAATATTTTTCTATTTTGTTTTCATTTTTCAAAATTCTAACAAGCTTGAGCTAAGATCGATGAGAACTGCCCACTGCTAAGGTCAGTGTGGCCTAATTAGTTTTGCTACATTGCCACTGTAATTTTGCTTGACATGACATTGAGGGGAGGCTCAGAAGGCAATCAGCATCTAACAGCCACGATGAGCATTAGTTACACCTAGTGACAAAGTAATTAGCAGCTGTATGTGCCACTTGATATGAAAGAGAAGACAAACCGTGATGCCCAGTCCCCTTGTAAAAGTATCAATGACTGACCCCTCCCTACTAACAAGTTTTAATTCATGAAAACCTCTCAATAAGAAAAAAAAAAAAAAACCTATGTGCCATACTGATTATACACATTCTGGGTTGACTGCAACTTTGAGAGATGATGTGACTTAGTAATTTATCAAATTCTCTGGTATTAAACTTTTTTACTGGTTGTGTACCACAGATCCATCTTATTTTGGAGATTTGGTAAAAGCTACTTGCATGATGAAGGGATATTTAACATCTCTTTAGTGATCATATTTTCTTCCAAGGGTTTATTTAGAGAAGTAATCTGGGACATTGAATTTTCTTTGAGCATATATTGGAAAGACTTTAGTCATATCTTTTTCTCAAAGCTGAAGTGAAGACAAACTGTTCTAGTTTCTTAGGGATCTATTTTTTCTTGAAGATCAGAAATAATTTACCTAAATTCCAAGATTTGTTCTTATTTTTCATTGTCTTTTATTGATTTATTCACCTCATTAGGTTGACCTGTTGAAGTTTGTGATACATAATATTTTAATTTCTTGAATATTTACTTGCTCTTGAAGATAAGAGAACAGGATTTATTCAAATTCTGAAATGTTTCCTATATTTTTCACAAACTCTTCTACTGTGATTTTTTTTTTAATTGAGTGATTCCTTCTGTTGAAGTCCAAATTATTTCTCTTGATTCATTGCTCAGACTTTATAGTCTTTTCACTATCCTTTGTGATAATCCTTTGTACATTTGACAACAATCTTGTCTCTGGCCTTTTTTTTTCTCCATAAGAATAACAAAAAATTTCCACTCGGTTTTCCTCAAGGCATCCATTTGTGCAAAGCTAAGTCGTAGAACTGTAAAGTTGAAATCTTCCCTTTGAATATGTCAAATACCTGCAGACTCATAATGATGGGAAATAAAATAATAATTATTAAGTAAGTCCATTTATGTTACTGCATGGAAATGTAAAAGGCTTTCCCTGGCTTCATTAAACATGGTCACTTTGTGATACTCTGAAGGAAAACTTGATTTCTTCCATGAGCTGAGACTACAGAGATGACCAAAGCCACTGATTGATTAACATTCTCCTAAAATTAGTAATTGTGATTAACTACTATTGTGATTGACTGCCAAACATCTAGTTACTTTTTAAAATGCTATAGAATGCTGCCTTTTTAGTCTCTAATACCACTTGGGAAAAATTTGAGATTCAGTCATACTGTTATATGATTCTGTAGTTTATTCCTGAATAGTATTCCATAGTGTCTGGATACACCAAAATTTATTTTCAGCCTATAAGGAGATTTAGAGTGTTTCCAGTTGGGGGCTGTTACAAATAAAGCTGTTATGAACACTTATCTGTAAGTCTTTTTCTGGACACATATCTTAAGTTCTCTTGTGTGAATACCCAGCAGTGAAATTGACCAGTCTTAGATAAGTAAACATGAACTTTTAATTTATTTATTTATTTATTTATTTATTTTTAAACATGAACTTTTTAATAATCTGTCAATATGTCATCCAAAGTTGTTATATAATAGATTTTATATTCTCATCATTGGTATATGAGAAGTCCAGCTGCTCTTTATCAATACTTGTTCCTGACATTATTTATAAGTTTAGTCATTGTATGGATATGTAATAATATGTCACTTTGGTTTTAATTCGCACTTCCATGGTAATTAATGATGATAAGTACATTTTAAGTGTTTATCAGCCTTTTGTATATCTGCTTTTTAAAAGTTTTCAAATTATTTACTCATTTTAAAGTTGTCTTATTTTTGAGTTGTAGCCGTTTGCTTTATAATATATTCTATATATTTTATATATGTAATATATATAAAACATATATATATAATTTTTGAAGTCTCTGTTTGCTATTCATTTTCTTCAGAGAATCTCTTTAAAAATGGGAAGCTTTAATTTTGTTGAAGTCCAATTTACAATTTTTTCTTTAGGAATTTTTTCAATCCTAACCATGGAATCTTGGCCACTGAAAGGTCACAGACATTTTCTTCTGTCTATGATCCATTTTGAGTTAATCATTTTTTTGCAAGTAAAAATAATGATTAATTTTAAAAAATGTATTATCTGGGTGTTCTAGCCCAGTTTCTCCATTGAAATACCCTGTTACCTTGTCAAAATCAATTTTCCATATCTGTGTGAATATATTTCTCTACTCTCTTTTCTGTTTCATTGATCTGCATGTCTATCCTTACTCCAAGTCATGTTGTCTGAATTAATGTAGTTCTATGGTAAATCTGAAATCTGGTAGTTAGAGTCCTTTCATTTTATTTTTTTCCCTAGAATTACTTTGGCTATTTCAGATCCCTGGCACTTCCATATTCATTTTAGCATCAGCTTATCAAAGTCTGTGAAATGACTTTGCGATTTGTTTAGAATTACCTTAATTCTATAGCAAATTTTGAGAGAAAATAACATCTTAACAATAGTGAGTCTTCTAATTCAAGTACGTGGTACATCTCCCTATTTATTTAGACTATCTTTCATTTCTCTTGGAACTATCTTAAAGTGGTCAATGTATGCTCATACATATTTTGTCAAATCTATCCTCAAGACCTTCAGGTATTTTATGATATTTTAGAATAAAATAATTATTTTCCATTTTTTTGCCAGTATATACAAGTGCAATTGAATTTTCTATATGACTTTGGTGCTATTTTTTAATAAATATGATTAAATAAGCCCTGGGTACTCTCTTTTCTTCTTATGGATTCATCAACCTTTAAAAAAGATTATTTGTAAATCAGTATCCGAATTATGGATGTTACCTTTCATGAGGCTCTTTATACTAATGCAGAAAAATATTTTTTTGGAATTCTCCTTATTGTGTTCTGATATAATCTTTTTCTAATTTGTCCACTCTTACATTTCAATGCTCAGGATATATTTCATCAGTTAGATTAGTTTATATCATGGATTTTAATCGCTGTGTCAGAATGAGGCATATTTTTATTCATTTGTTTGTTTGTTCGCATCCTTTGTTTCACTGATCTTAGCTTCTTTCTCCTGAGGCACACAACCACTTTGACCTTACAAAGTGATTTGGCCACTCTGCACCTCGATTTCTCCATCTATTTGTGGGAAAAAAATGAGATGATAAGTCCACAGGTGTTTATTTAACCATGTTAGAAGGAGAATAAAAATGAAAATATGTTCATTGAGCGAATGAAACAGGAAGAACCACACTCCAGAATTAGTATTTTTTACAATAGTTTATTCCATTCTCTGCATACTAGGTGTAATATAAAAATAAGTTTGTGGATAAAATAATACAAAACTATTTGTAAGTTTAGCTTTTCCAGGAATATATTTATATGTATATTTAAAGCATTAAATAACTAATATAATGTGAATGTACATATGGTTCTTACATATCTTTCGATCTAGGCAGACCCTACAAGTTATAAAATTTCAAGAGTGGGAGTGGGGACATGAATCTAGGTGAGGATATTCAGCTTATGAGGCATTTAAAACACTATAGAAAGCAAATCAACATGCTGATGTGTGTGAAATATGGGCCACACTCATATCGAAAGAGGTTTGATCAGCCTTGGTTATGTAAGGGGTATGTTTTGTCAAGCCTGTCTACTGTGGGTGTTAGATTTTTCACTGAAATTGCCAACTAAGGTTAACCTGGCCTAATTCTATCCACAGTAATAAGAAAAAATGAGATCACTCAGCCAGCACTAATTATACCAAAAAGGTAAGCTGGCTTGGCTGTAACCACACAATCCAAAGAACTATATAAAATTTACCATGTGGGTAAAAAGCAGAAAAAAATCTATAGCAAAATACATCGTGCAGCTGATGTGTTGCCAGCCCCTTTTTCCTAAGGAACTGGGAAATCCTTACCCAGTTGAGGTTAAAGAAAAATGTGCTCTACTTATGCTCCTCTGAAACTTTTCATTTCTTGCCCTCATTGTTGTTAGAAGTTAAGCTCATTTGCAACAGAGATCCTGGCTCTCTTGCTTACAACCAAATTGCCAGCCCCTCACAGAATGCTTTATCCAGTATCCAGACCATTTTGAGTACTTAACAAATGCTTGTTAAATCAATACATATGTTTTCCTTGGTCTCTGTCACTTGGAGATTTACTACAGTATCTTTCCACTAAACTCTGTTTTATTCTTTCCTGTATTTTCTTTATTTGTATATGAAATGAAGATTTATTGAATATTCACAGGTAACAGGATCTGTACTAGGTTCCAAGAAGACGAAGATGCAAGACAAATCACACCAAATAGAACAGATGTTGTCCTAACTGCAGAAACTCTTCATTCTGTAATTGGTTAACAATAACTCTTTAACTAAAGACTTCACCTGCTTTCCTTTTTCTATAGTTAACAGCTATAGCAGCTATTGCTACAGCAGCAGATCCAGAAACTTCCAGTCCTAAACATGCAGTTTCTTATCTCCAAGCCTTTGGTTATATTAATTTCTTCCCTGTCTGTTGTCGTACTTCCATTACTTTGTCTAATAATTCCAACTTTTGGTACATTTCAAATTTGACTTCTCTTTGAAACACATTCTCAGTTTCTGGACCATGCTTCTCTGTGCTACAATAATTCCTGTCATCTGATTTCTTTCCTTTGGGTGATTAGCATTTTGACTCTGTCTTTAGTGTCTAAACTCTTGGAGTACACGACTGTATCTCATCAATCTATATTGTACAATATGGTAGAGCTCACTATCACACTGAAAATTGAGATTTCTTTCCATTTGCTGCACAGTGTTCATTGCCTATTTACTGTAGAGTGATTTTTCTGTATGCTACTCTATTAGGTTTCTCCAGAGAAAAAGAACCACTAGGCCATCTGTCTGTTTAATTACCTATGCATCTATCTATCTATCTATCTATCTAGAGAGATTTATTTTAAGGAATTGCCTCACACAGTTTTGGGGACTGGTGAGTCCAGAATCTATAGAGCAGGCTGGTAGGCTGGAGATTCAGGGAAGAGTTGTTGTTACAGACTTGAGTCTAAAATCTGTAGGCTGGAAACTCAGGCAGAGTTTTAATGTTGCTGTTTTGAGGCATAACTAGTGCTTTGAGAAACGTTTGGGCTTGCTCTTAAGGCTTTCAACTATTTGGATAAGGCCCACGCACATTATGAAGGGACATCTACTTTACTCAAAGTCTACTGATTTAAATGTGAATCATATCTAAAACTACCTTCACAGCAACATCTAGACTGATGCTTGACCAAACAACTGAGCACCATAGGCTATCAAAGTTGACACATATAATTACAACACAGCTGCTGTACCCTATGTTTTTCTGTTCTTCCAGCTATATGATTTTTACTGATTCATGTAATAAGGGCATCTTACAAATAACCTAGAAATTGATGGGACCAAAAAACCTTTCACACTGTATACACCCCTGTGCAGAAGCTTCTCATCTTAAACTACTTACTGTACCTTCCTTTCAAACATTACCCCTGGTGGAGTTACATGTTTGAAAGTCATTCTGTTTACATACATATCTAAAACACATGTCGATAACATGTTTGTTAAGTTGAGGGCTATTCCCTTGTGGACCCAATCAGAGATCTGTTCTCTAACTAGAAAATATCCAAATTGGAGGAACACGAACTTCCTGTGCTAAATGATTTTTCAGAGAATAGAGACACAGGCACTAAATGATGGAATCACATAACAACATAAAAATATAGGAATTGAGGTCTATTAACAACAACAAAACAATAAGAGGTAACATTTTTGTAGTGCTTCCTTTGTGCCAGCATGTATAAAGCATCCTAAGTGCTTTAGAAATATTGACTCATGAATTCTCACAAAAATCCCACAAAAAGATAATATTAACATCTCTGAACAGAAGAATAATTAAAGATTATAAAGTTTAAGTTATTTTTAAGGGTACATAGGCAACACTTTGAAGCTGTAGTATCAATTAGCTATTGCCATATCCATGCTGCATAACACAGAATCCCAGTTTATAGTGGATTAACTCAAGAGCTGACAACAATTATCTCTTCTCCATTGTACTCCAGTGTGGTTTGACTAGGTGGATGTGCTTCAGGCTATAGCTCCTCACTGAAGGTAGGGCTTAGGTTTACCCCACATGTGGAGCCCAGTCTGAGAGGGCAGTGGTGGCTCTTCTCACGGAGATGGCAAGCTCAGCTGCATATGTGTATTTTATAACTCTGATTCAACCCTATATGGTAACATCCCATAGGCAAGTGACATGGTCAAGCTCAAAGTCAAAGGCAGACCTGTCTCTTTTCACCCTAACTTGTGTGGAAGACAAAGGTTGTTCCAGTTACCATTACTGTGTTACAAACCAACTTAAAATTTACTGGTGTAAGATGAATATTTTACTTTGTTTATGGATTGTGTGGGTTCCAAATTCGAACAAGGCACAGTGGGGCTGACCTGCCTCTGTTCTAGATTGTCTAGGGTCTTAGCTAGGAATACTTGGAGGCCGAGGGTGACTTCACTAATGGCTAGAGGCTAAAATCACTGTGGCTTTTCACTCACAGGTATAGTACCTGGGCTGAGATGACCGAAATTCTGGGCTTAGCTGGGGCACAGCCTGGAACACTTACACTCCCACTGTCCATGTCTCTTGGGCTTCTTAAAGCTTTTTACTGTGTTGTGAGTGTAGTGTCCCAGGAGACAGGCAGAGAATGAGTGTTCCAAGAGGAGCAGGCAGAAAATACATGGCTTCTGCATGTCACAGTCCTTTATTGGTTGCAGTCATGATTTCTTTCAGAGGAGTGTCAAAGAATGGGAAGATATATTTTTAAAATGTCTTGAAATGGAATTACTGTATTCCTGGGATATGAAAGAGAGGTGGAGGAGAGAGTTGAGTTGAAAAGAGAGCCCAAGGAAGAGAGGGCAAAAATAAGAGGGAAAGAGGAAAGAGTGTCTTGCATAGTTGATTGTTCCTGGCAAATGAGTCTCCATCTAAAGTGCTTATTGCTTAAACTTTGGTTAGTTTTGAGTTTTACCTTCCCTCTCAGTTGATTATTAAAACTGACTTCACTACAAACCCTTCAAAACTAATTCTGCAAGGACTGGTTTCTATTGATATTCACAGTGTTCATAATCATCTCTGACTCTATCTCTTCCTTGTGCCCAGGGCCAGCTTCCTGGGACTGTGGCAGTCGCATAAGGCCCTGTGCTGAGAAGGGCCCCATATTTGGTTTAATTTTCTGCTCTCCTCATCTAGATATTCTTAATTTTATTTTGAACTTACATTTTGTAAGTGAAGTCTGGTGGGGCAATGAGCAGGTACATGAACAGAGTTGATAGCCAGGCAGCAGGTCACTGTTCTGGCCCAATAGCAGCTGTGGGCACAGAGGGTGGTGCAGATAGCAGTTGTTCTGGATGGCACACTTTTTCCTCGGGGAAGTCTTTGGGTTCTGAGGTCCTGAGAGGGAGGCTCGGTGGAACTTGGCCCAGATTGGAGGTGATGATGCTGACAGCAGCAGTGGAAG
This sequence comes from Kogia breviceps, assembly GCF_026419965.1. Taxonomy (NCBI): domain Eukaryota; kingdom Metazoa; phylum Chordata; class Mammalia; order Artiodactyla; family Physeteridae; genus Kogia; species Kogia breviceps. Next base: position 49,725,520 of record NC_081317.1, on the reverse strand, counting down.
TGACCATGCTGTGGGAGAGAGAAGAGGGTCCACTTGGGGGCAGCACCAGGCCCTGCGGCGGGAAGCCTGTTTGCCTATCTGTCTTGGAGCCTGTCCCTGTAGTGTCTGTGCAAATATTAATTCTCCAGCTGGAGTGCTGGGAAAGGAACTACTAGTAGTATTCAGGAATTAAACTCTCAATGAATATTACAAAATACATGTGTATACATGGACATTGAAATAAAGCATATCAAGGAGTTATTAGAATTCTTCAAGAATTTGGAATCTCTGGTTTTGAGCAGTGGTGTGACATTGCAAAGCAAGTATCCACGGGCTTTGAAGTAGAAATTAAATTTAAAGATCATCACATTCAGTGGAAAAGAACGTATTTACAGTAAAACTTCAAAGAACCAATTATTAACAAGGGACAATTTTAAAACTGTTCTCTTTATAGTTGAAAATGTAGTGATAAAAATCCATTAACAGGTGTTTTGAATTATATCAATTTTCAGTTTTTTGAATGACCTCAAGTCACAGAAATAGTTGGCGGAAATATTAAAATGCCAGTGCATAATTTTACATTTAAAAATAAATTCAGAATCACACACACACACACACACACACACACACACACACACTCTCTCTCTCTCTCTCTCACGCAAAGGGCACATCTGCAAAGACACATGGCAAACGGTGTGGCTGCATAAAGGGATAAAGAATTTTAGTTAAAGTATGCTTCCAGTGACTGCCTCTGTGAACTAAGAAATATTCCAGGGGCTTTACACATTCAGTTCCTTCTTTCACCACTATAATCTACAATGTAGATAGTATAACTTTCATTTTATAAATGATAAAACAGATTCACAAAGGCAGTTTTCTTAGAGCTACTCAGCTAATAAATATTACACTTCCATAAACTATTCTGAAAACATGGTTGTGGGGTACAGTAATCTATATCCAAACTTTTTTGAAAGATCTTATATATGTGAATTTCAGTTGATCTTATTACAATATTTAGTATTTTTTAATTTTAGTTCTCTATATTCAAAAAATATAAATGAGATTGCGCTTAAGAAATGGCTCAATATGTTGGAAAGAAATTGCTCCTCTCCTAAGCAAAATTCAAAGCTGGATAGTCGGAAAAGATAACAGAGAAAGAAGCTTGAATTTAGGAGATCCCTTAAATAATTACAATTTGAAAAATGTTTAACTTGTAAAATAGTGGAAAGTTTATTAATTAGTATATAAGTGATTTCGTTAACAAGAATTTTCCAATGACAGATAATTAACTCTATTGAAATCCTGATTTAGATATTATTCTGGGTAACTAATTTGCTTCTGGGACCCTTAAATTATAAAGGTGAGTTAGGATTGTTTATATAAAACTGTGTTGGGCTTCCTTGGTGGCGCAGTGGTTGAGAGTCCGCCTGCCGATGCAGGGGACACGGGTTCGTGCCCCGGTCCGGGAAGATCCCACGTGCCGCGGAGCGGCTGGGCCCGTGAGCCATGGCCGCTGAGCCTGCGCGTCCGGAGCCTGTGCTCCGCAATGGGTGAGGCCACAACAGTGAGAGGTCCGTGTACCGCAAAAATAAAATAAAATAAACCTGTATTACGTATCTTTATCAATAAAGCCATCTTGATTTTTGTACTCCTTTCCGGGCTTCTCTTTATTAGCGATCTGCCCTACCGTGCATATACCACTCTATCTTCAATTTCAGTATAATGAAAGCATAAATAGACTTTCCAGAATCTTGAAGAGCAGAAGATCATTCAAGAAAACCTCCAGGGAATTACTTGGCTTTTTCTCCAGCCAGAATCTCATGTGTCCCAACAGGGGAATCTCTAAGAATAAAGAGAAATTCGTAAGTGCAAGCTGGACTAAACCTAACTATAGGAGAACAAACAGCAGTTTTGATTCTCTTGACTTTCACCCATTTTACTGCCTCAGTCCTCCGGTGATCTCCAAGGGACAGGGATACCATGAGTGCCTTCCTTTTCCCCTTTCAGAACCTGGCATGAGAAGGAATGGTTTCAGAACCAAGGGGACACTCTGCCCACATAAGTAATGCATGTTTTTTCATCCTTTGTAAAGGTAGCAGTTGACAAGTAGAAAAACTATTGTGTTTTTGAGTGACAAATATAACAGAAAAATAACTTCCATTGAGCATGCACTAGTATCTTAAGTGCTTTACTTGTATTTCAGCTAAAACTCACCACTGCCCTGAAGTAGATCTGTTTTACCCCCATTTTATAGTTTATCTGAAAATTTAGTAAATGTATCAAGCAGATAGAAGAGAAAGGATTATCTTCCAGTCAGACTACCTTCTGGGCCCATGCCCTCAACCTTTATGCTCTGTCACTATGATGGATATATCCACTGGGAGCCTATAGGAAAAATCCTAATCCAGCAAGATGGAGCCTGCAGGAAGCAGTGGGAGGAGGGTCTTATGCAGCAGATGAAGTGCTTAGATTTAGTGAGGGGGCAGCATGGTGTGGTTAAGTTTAATATCTCTGGAGGTAGCCTAGCTATCTTCTACCCTGGCTTCACCATTTACTCACAACAGCACCATGGACACATTTCTGCCTCTCAGTTCCTTAAATGCTCAATTTCCCCATCTACAGAATAGATATAAAGGTACTTATCTCACATTATTTCTTTGAGGGCTAAATGAGAAAGTTAATGTAAGGTATTTGGTACATAATTCAGTGCTCAATAAATGGTAGCAAAATTATTGGAGGTTAACCATGAGTTGGCTACTTGAAACATAAGAAGTGGAGGGAGATGGTAGGGAGAGTGTTACCCCTACCATCAGGCAGGACTGGCATGCTCTTTCTCTTTATCTGTCCCTTAATATTGTATGTTTGTCTGTAAAAAGGAGAAGATAACTTTGGCTTAATTTAAAGAATAAATAGTTGAAAATGTGTCTAAGGTGAAAGAGACATGAGTTTATATGTATGTTGGGAAAAGAGAAAGTAGAGATGGAGATATTAAATACGATGTCTGCCCTCTGAGGGTCCACACGATGTGGTTTCCAGCCATGGGGAGAAAATAAATGTAATTTATAAAGGAAAAGGTTGGTTCCTTTATAAATGACTGAGACATACAGTCAAAGTGAAGACTGCTGTTGAAGACATCAATGATTATGTAGATGTATGGGGAAAATGATTCATCGATAATTTGTGAAGAAAGCCACAAGTTTTGGAATCAGGTCACATAGCATTTTAATTTCATCATTCCTTATCAACTGTGTGACATTGAATAAGTTACTCATCTTTTATGAGTTTTACTGACTATTAATTATATGAAATATACTCACAAATAGGAATGTAAAACATATATTTACATTTTGAAAAGGAAAATAACCAAGCACTGGCATGTATTCATTAACCTTTTAGAAAACACTTGTACGTATATCCCCCCCCTCTACTTTGCAGCTCGCTTCTTCCAACCCTTCCCCCCGAGAAGTAATGTTGTGTTTTGCATTAATTCCCCTGTTTTTTTTTCCTTTATAGTTCCAGCCTATATGTATGATTCCTTAACAGTACAGTATAGTTTTTCTTTGGTTCAATGAAAATCATGTTGACTTCTTGTTCTGTGGCTGGCTTCTTTTGCTTAAAACTATGTTTTTCAGATATAGAGTATATAACTTTAGTTCATTTTTTTTTTTCTCTGTTGTATGGGCTCAATGGAATGAATATACCACAATTTATTTATTATTTGTGCATTCTACTGTCGATGGGCAGTTCCACCACCCACACCTTATGTGTGTCTCTTAGAAAAAAATCTGCTTTGTACATTCCTGCATTAGCAGGTAGATATGTACCTAGGAGTAGATTCTCTAGATGATATGATGTGTGTATCCATAACTTCATTAGTTAATCAGTACCTGACTCTTTCCAAAATAGATATACCAATTTATGCTCCCACTAGCAGTGGGAATTCCCATTTCTTTTATTTGATCGTTTTTATTGCCAGTCATTATATTTTTACCAATCTGGTAGGTTTGTAATCTTATCACATTATGGTTGTCATTTGCATTTTCTTAATTATTAAAGTGGTTGACTATCTTATCATATGGCTGTTGGCCGTATGAGCCTTGCCTTTGTGAAAATTCTATCCAAGACTCCCAGCAGTTGTTATTTTAATTGGTTCTGGGTACTAGATATTAATTGATTGTATGTGTTGCACATATCTTAGCTCAGTATGTAGCATGTTATTTCACTCATTTACAGTATCTATTGAGGAACAGACATTCTTATTTTTAATATATTCAAAGTTATCAGTATTTTCTTGTATGGTTAGTATTTTGTGGGCCTTATTTAAGAAAATTTTTCCTGCTCCAAAGTAAGATATTTTTCTATATTGTCTTCTAAAATTTTTTTGTTTTTCCTTTATTGTTATTTTCTCAATCTACCATGAACTGATTTCCACGTGTGGTGTGAGGTCCAGGGTATGTGGTAACAATGAAAATGTATTGCTCAGATCTCCTACCCTGGGAAGTGTAATTAAGGGAGGACACACTGAATCTGTTGCATTTGTGCTGAGGACACACTTCCTAATGAATTAGCATGGCAGGGATACTAGGACATGCCCATTCCAATGAGATAGTGAACACCTCTTATTTGTGACTTTGGCTCAAGGGCACCTCATTGACTTGACCAAACTTTTAAAAAAATTGAACTGCAAGCTGGGACTCTTCCTACCACATCTACCTTCCTTTCTCTGCCCTCCCAGGAGTCAGACCTTCATCACAGCCTGGTGTCTCTCTCTATTTTCCCAACCAGTTTCCCTTTTTCATTCCTAGTGTTTCTCCCTATAAATCTCTTACATGGCAAATCTTTATTTGGTTTTTAGAGAATCTATTTTTATTTTGTTGTAACTTTTTCATATATGTAACCAGTTGTCTCTATATTTGAGCTTCAGTTTTCTTATCTGCTAAATGGGATTAAAATCTACCCAAATGATTGCTCTGAGGATCAGAGAACAAGAACATTTGTCACAGTGCTTCAAAATGTTAGCCACTTTTAATTTATTTCCATTCCTCATGATGTTTTTTTCAGAATGTGGATGAATTGTAGTTTGATTGTCATGAACTAAGTCTACTCTTAGGTGAGCAATACCCTAGAGTAATTTATGTGAATTTGGATAAGCCACTTGACCATCCTGAGTCTCTCCTTTACCACTTAGACAGCTAAAAGAAGATAATCTGCTTTGCCTAGCTGATTACTTTATTTTTGGTAATTAGTTATCATATTAGACATTTTTTGGTAATTTGTAACTAATTTAATTGGTTAATGTACATGAAGATATTTTTAAGACTGTGAAGAGTTATATAAAACTAAGGGACAATCAGGTATTAATAATTTGAAACTAACAATTACAAGCCAGTACTATGTACAGTGTCATTTGCTTATATCCTTTACACCTACTTCATGGCTCCATAATGCCAAGCTTAAGTAAAGTGTATGCAAGTGAATTTTTCTCAATGATAGGTAAAGGTGGGTAGGTAGATACATAGAGATATTAGTATAATAAATATTTCTTAACTCCATAATGGAAGCTTTACTTGACTATAAGCCTGTGATATGTAGCTATACTTTTATGAATTATATGGTGATCAGAAGAAAAGCTCAGATGTGCAGAATATAGTTTTATTTTTCTTGATTTCTGTTCTGATAGTCTGTTTAGATAGTATACAGTAATATCTGATAGTTGCAAACTTTGAAAAATGACATCAAGTACTCAAACTGAATATAACCATATTTCCAATATGTAGGCTTTGCTTAGACTAGAAATAAGAAATATGGAGGAGGACTTTGTTTTCCAACAATTACAGATATTGCATCAACCTTCAGAGATATGATTCAAAAACTGTTTGTGATTTAATTTTAACTTCTCTATTACATTTAATGTTATGTTTATCTTTGATATTTATACGTATCTCAATACCTTTCTTTATTGAATTCCGTTTCTGCAAATATTGCTTCTTAAAATCTTCTCCATGTGAATACAGAGGCAAAGGTTTTTCAATATCTGGTTACTGTGTTCAGTGTACCAATCACCTATCTCAAGAAATATTTGACACAAGATTCTATTTAGCCAAATAATATAGTGAGTTCCAAAATAATTAGCACAGTGGACTTCTACCAAATTATGATTGCATGTGCATATATATGTCACTGATTCTAAGGTAATTCCTGATTTGGATTTATACAGGCCTGATGAATGATGACCAAGTAGACCATCCAATTCAATAATAATTTTTAGAGCCCAATATTACCATGGTGATGGTATTTCTAAAAAGTTGTAAGCCTCGCCTCCTCTTCAATAAAATGAATTTTTAACAGAGCATAATTTATGGTGTGAAGATACAATTTGAAAAAGATATATAAATCACTTCATTTCCTGTTTAAAATTTTAATATTTTAGTGTGATATTTGCCTCTGAGAAGAAAATTTGTAAGGAAGATGAGGAAATCATAAACATTTATAATTTCAAAATATACACAAAGCATTGTGATTACCTGGTAAGATTAAAGATACTGGGCAATGCTCTCAGAGTGTATCTCCTAGAAACATAGATATATGTCATTAGATATATTCCAAAAAGGTGCTCCTCAAAGAAAAGGTTCTGTGGCTAAACAAGTTAGGCAGGTGTTTGCTTTAGCAAAGTTAATCAGTTTTTTTTTTTTTCAATTACACAGCGTTTTAGAACTCTATGGTAATGCACATTATTAATCTTAAATAGGAAGCTCAAGTTTGCAATGATTTCTATACTTGTTTGACTCTAGAATTTTAGTTTCCCTCAGAGATTTTTATGGTACATGCATTGTCAAATATTGGTATAGGCTTTAAATACAGTTTGAATTTGGAGAAGGGAGAGGTGACTCTTGGTAAGAAAGTGGGCAAATGATTTTAAGAATTAGTAATTAAATTATGGACTGAATTTGGGAATGGGAGAGAAGGAAGAAAGCATTCTAGGAAATAGTTCAGGAAGCATTATGGGATTGATGGAGTCATCAAACCATGAGTAAAGATTTCCTTTTGAGGACAAGTGGGCAATATATTTGTATCCAAAGTAAATGGACTGTTTGTGGAGTTCTTAACAAGTAGAAAAGAGGATTGGGTTTTATTCTTAATTTTGACTTTCCTGTTTAAGTCTTTAATCCATCTGGAATGGAATTTCATGCATAATGTTAGGTAAAGATACAGTTTCATCTGTACCATAAGGCAAAGCAATTCTTTCAACAATACCATGCACTGAAATGACCATCTATTCCCCACTTTCGGGTAATACCATTTGTATCATAAAGTATGTTTTCATATATGTATTTCTGTGCTAGTTTGTTCTATTAGTCTGTTTGTCCATCCCTATGCCAATACCTCATAATCTTAATTTCAGTGGTAAGTACATCCACCTTGATCTTCTTCAGGAGTATCTTGGAATACTTTGTACTTTTATCAAGTTCTACAAAAACAAACAAACAAATAAAAATTGAAGTTTGATTGAGATTACGTTGAATCTATTGATTAATTTTGCAATACTGAACATCATTATGGTATTGAATCTCCCATTCATTTACATGGATTCATTACACGGATTGTAATTTGTAACCCTATTTAGGTCTTCTTTAATATCTTTCTATAAAATTTCAGTTTAAATGTTAGAATATTCTTCATAATAATCTTATGATTTATTTGATTTATTCCAATGTATTAAATATTTTGATTCCTATTTAAAATAATATATTTTAAATATACATATTTTTAATGCCCCTGTTAGTGTATAGACAATCAAATGATTTTATATGCTAATTTACTATTCAGCAAATTTATAACAATCTATTACTTAAAATAATCAGTACTTTATTTTGAATTTTCTTTGTAGAGAAACATATCATCTGTTAAAATCATAATGTAGTTTTTCTTTACCAATCCAATATTTTCTGTGATGGTTATGATCATTGTTTAACCTGTAAGTATCAAGTTTGCTTTTATTAGATTAAAAATATGCCTTTCCATTCTCAGTTTGCTAAGTGCTTTTGTAATGGATAATAACTTATTTTCTAAAGTTACAGGAAATGTGTTCTAGAATAAATTCAATCTGTCATGATGTAGACATTTTAAAAACTTTCTTGGTTCAGTTTACTATAGTCTAAGATTTTTATATTTATGATTATAAGGTGGATTGATTTTTAATTTCTACTTCTCATACAGTTCCTCTAAATTTTTTCATTGGCTACTTCTTAAAATGAGTTGAGAACCACTACTTCTTTTTCTGTAACCTAGAAGAATTTGTATATGATCAGAAACTTAATGGAACTTACCAATAATGTATTTGAGGCTTAGAGTTTTTCATTATGAGTTCATTGATCAGTTTCTTTAATGGTCATTCAAGTCTCTAAGTCTCTATATTTTTCTGAGTAAATTTTTTTTTGTTATAATCCTTTTCAGGATGTTCCACATCAAAGTTCCCAAATATATTGGCAAAATTGCTTATGTTATCTTTTTGTTATCTCTTTAATGTATTCAGAATTTGTATGTATGTCTCTGATTTCATTACTAATCTATTTTTATTTCTTTTTGTTGTTGTTACCTGATCAAGTTTGTTTGGGTTTTGTCAACATTGTTGTTCTCAGAGGGCTACTTTTGGCTTTGCTCATCTAGTCTATTGATTGTTTTTTCCTAACAGCATTCCATAAATTTTGATATATTTTATTATCTAGTTCTCATTAATTTTTGTTATTTCCTCTTGTTACCATCTAATTCTGTGTTCAATGAGATATCTTCTTTGACCCATCAATTATTAGTTTTTAAATTAATCACTTTGTTGTCAGATAGTATTTTCTGTATGATTTCACACCTTGAAAATTTTAAATTTGTTTATTATGTGAAAATACAGTAAATTTTCACCTTTGTTCATTGTTTGATTTGTATTTTAAATGATATATATGATCTACTTGTTGGATCAAATTTCTCATTTATTGTGTATTAGGTTAAGACTTTTATTTTTCAAGCCTTTAATATCCTATAATAAGTTTTGTCATCCTAAATGATCAGTTACAATCTCTGATTATATTAGTGCATGTTTTCTATTTGTTTTGACAATTTTGTAAATTTTCCTTTATATATTTGATTATGTGCTATTGGGTGCATGAAAGTTTAACCATATAAAACTTCCTGAAAAACTTGAACCTTTCATCATTTTGTATACGCTCTAGTAATGCTTTCACTTTCAATATTATTGCTGATTTCCAGGATTGTCTCTCTATGCAACTCTCTTCTCTAGTATTCTGTCCTGAGAACTCTATCCTGCTTTATCCCTCTGAACCCAAAATGACTTTTTAACTCAGGGAGTTTGCCAGGATCCTCCTGACTTTCCTTTACGTGCATCATGGCTTGGAAACTCTTTCAAGGCAGCAAGCTGGGGTAATTGTAGGGCTCACCTTGTTTGTTTCTCATCTCTCAAGGATCAGTGTCTATTATCATTGATGTCCCATGCCTGGCTAACATTTGTTTCATGCATGTTTTAAGTTTTTTTGTTGGTTCAGGTGAGAGGGTAAATCTAGTCTCTGCTTATTCCATTCTTGTCAGAAGCCAAGTCCTTAGGCTTCTAATTTTCATTTTTATTGTTTTTATAATTGGAAATATTTGGTTCATTTTCAAATTTTCCTAGTAATTTATCTTATTCTTTTGTTTCGTATCCTCTTTTATTTTTAAATATATTAAATACATTGTTTCTATATTCAAGCTATAAATATTCTCTTCATTTTCTGAGCACCTGCTTATTATGTCTTTTGTCCTTGTGTTTGACAGTTTTACTGAAAACCACATTTCTTTGAACTTAAACTATAAATTTGGGTATTTTATATTTGGGAGGAGGTTCACTTTCTCTGGGAAGAATTTTTATAGTAGGTTTTTTTTTTCTTTTTACCAGTGTTGTATTAATGACCCATTATATGCCTTTGGCTTAAGTTCATATGCAGCTATAGATGCATATGAGTTCCAGCAGCTAGATGCTTCCCCAGAAATGTGACTGTGTCCCGCTTGTTCTCTGGCTGTAGGCTTTCTCCAGCACTGTAGGAGCTGGCTAGGCCTCAGGGAAACAAAACTCAGTAATGTGAGAGAGTTCATATCCCAGAAAAATGTTCAAACGATAGGGGTGGGAATCAATGGGTTGATTCCACATTGTTCCTTCCCTCAACTGAGATCATACTGAGACATATTTCAAAGAGTTTCTTAGGTAACTAGTGTAATAGAGCCTTATTTGTTCAGAATTACTTATTAATGGCATCTTCATTGGCTTTCTCTCTTCTCTGCATTGCTTTTTTCATTTTATCAGTTGTCCTTCCTGGAATCAGCTCCAAATTAAACTACTTGCACCTAATTTTTTTTTTATTTTAAGTCTTCATTTTTGCACATGGTGATGTGTTAATCAGCATTCTCCAGAGAAATAGAACCAATAGAATATATGTGTACGGAGAGAGAGAGAAAAAGAGATAGATATTCTGTATGTAGGATACATATCTACACCTATATGTCTCTCTATCTACCTATCTATATATAAAGATTTATTATAATGATTGGCTCATGTGATTATGGAGTCTGAGAAATCCCATGATCTGCCATCTGTCTGCTAGCTGGAGACCAAGCAGAGCCAGTGATGTAGTTACAGTCTGAGTCTGAAGTATTGAGAACCAGAAGAACTGATGGTATAAGTTCTAGTCCATGTCTAAAGGCCTAAAAACCAAGAGATCTGATAAGTAAGTTCCAGTCCAAGTGCAGAAGACCAATGCTTGAAAACAGTCAGACAGAGAGGGCAAAAGTTCCCTTACCCCACCTTTTGTTCTGTTCAAGGTTCCAAGAGATTAGATGAGACCCATCCTTATTGGAGAAAACAATCAATTGATTCAAATGTAAATCTCCTTCAGAAACACCCTCACATCACACCTAGAATAATGTTTAACCAAATATTTGGGCACCCTACAGCCCAGTCAAATTGACACATAAAATTAACTATCAGAGGTAAGAACCTACTATATGGGTTTTGTTTTGTTTTTTTCCATTTAGGATGGTGGAAAGAGTCTTATTACACCTTTACAATAAGAGGTAAACTGTAGCTACCCTATTAAACTGCTCAACTTGAATGAACCTGAGTCTTGTTTATCTCTCAAGTTCTATAAGGAACTGAAAAGTGAAGATCATATTTATGAGGTTTAGCTATGATCTCAAGACAAGGGCTAACTTTAGCACACAGCTTTCTTTCTGGGTTCCCATCTTGGCTTAGTTTGTTTGTTTGTTAAATAATCCTTTGTTCTTGCCAACTTAGAAATTCATTTTAGAACACATATGTGTGTGTGTTTGCAATATGTGTGTATTTGTATGTGTGTGTGTGTGTGTGTGTGTGTGTATGTCTGTGTCTAGTGTGGTCAGTAATGTACCTAGTGTGGCATACTAATGGACATGGCAAATCACAGCTTTTTCATATTAAATCAAATGATGTTCCTCTTCTTTAAAATTATTTTTGTATACACCAGCTTCAATTTTTATTTAAATTCACCTAAAATACACTCTATTGAATTTTTAAACATTAAATTGTAGAAAACAGTCAACTCTCTCTAGAACTGATAGTAATGTTTTCTCAAGGATTTACATATATATGATCTTTATGGTAGATATCCTGTAGAGATTGTATTAGTCTTTGGTTCCTTTTGTTACTTTATCATGCAGAAAAGTTCCTTTAGGAATTTATTGGGGTAGTGAGTTGAAATTCACCGTGCAACAATTTTTAGAGTACTAGAAATGTGCAAAATTGGCCAATTTTCATGATATTTAAATATATGCTAATGTGCAGTTTATTTGGACTTTATTCATTTTGTTGAACATGTTTTATACCTTAGGATTCATTTTATGAAATGTAAAATGCATGCAAATGTATGCCTCATCAAAATGCTGGTCAGATTTTTGCTTTTGATTTTATCTGTTGCTTTAGATGCCAATTTTCCCTAATGTATATAGGATATCAGTAATGTGGCTTATGACTATTTGAACATTCATAATAAATTATCCTGACCTCAAAGTGAAATCCACCCTGCTCAATAATGAAATAATTGTTTGATATCATCCAGTGACATCATGGGATTTTATTAATTTATTTATTCAGCAAATTTGTATTGATCACCTATTATCTCAAGGCACAAAGGATATAATAGTGACACGTTAAAGAGAGATAGTGTCCACTTTCAGGAAGTTTACAGTACAGTAAATGAGGCTTTTAGCTCAATAAATATAATTAACAGTAAGCAATTGCACATTTTGATAAATTCAGTGAAGAAAAATCAAGGTCATCCCAAGAAACTGCATCAGAAATACCTGGCTTGGATGCAGGATCAGGGTGTTCTCTCTTGCAATGATGCCAAAACATGAAGGACAGGAAAAATTCAGGGCAAGAGTGGTGCTATAGGAGGGAAGAATAGGAGACAAAGAAGAGCTTTGTTGAAAGAGGGCGAGGTGATATTCGGGAGAGTGACCTCGAGTGAAACTCATGTGGTCAGAGACCAGATCAATTCAATTCTTTAGGTCATTTTAAATATTTGAGATTTATCCAAAGTAAAGTAGAAAGCAAGCTGTTTTAGGGTTTTAAACTTGGAAATTGCATGGTAAAATTTTTACTTCTAAAATTTATTTTGGTTGCTTTGTGGAGAATGGATTAAAGGAGATAACAGTGGAAAAAGGGTGCCAGTTAGAAATGTAAAAAAAGCAGACCCAACAGACTAATGGACTCAATACCTAATCTTACCATCCTACAGAGTCAATTTAATCCACTGTTTCTATGCTGTTAAATTTTAACTGTATTCCTAATATCTGTGATGTTGTCCAAGTTATAACAATATATAAAAGATGTTACTTACATACAAACCACTTTGTAAAGAAGGGAAAGTTGATGGCATATACAGAGGTTGTCCTTTGGAGTGCCACTGTGGGGAGAGTGAGAAAATGACCCAGGAAGCCAGAGTAAATGGAAACTTACAACATGGGGGTTTGAGGGAAGTTGATGGAAAAGAATTCTAGGTAGCATGGTAAAGACAGATTAATTTATTTCCAACTCCCCCTTTCTTTCTCTAAGTATGTAAGTATGCAAAAATAATGGAGACATCTCATTTCCCTCAATTTTTTGTCAACTCCATAAAATATCTTAATAAACATATACTTTATTGTTCTGCTTTCTGTCCTGCCTCATCAAGTTAATGCTACAAAAAGTGAGAGGGGAATCCTTAATTCTATTAACATACTACTTAAAATACTGCCATCTCAGATATCTAAGGTAATATGAAAACATGGTTTTGGGGAACCTGAAAATGGAGAATTTATAGATTTTAAATCCTTCATCTTTGTGAGTTATAAGCTTCTACTCCTTCCCAGTAATCCTTTTGTTTGACTTAAAGTAATCAAATCAACTGACTTTTATACTTGGCAAAGCTCATTAAACTTTTAAATATCTGCTTCCTCAACTAAACTCAATAATTGTTTGCCTTGAAAAAATGTGGAAAACTAAGTATACTCTTACCATACCATCTAGCAGTTGCACTCCTTGGTATTTGCCCAAAGGAGTTGAAAACTTATTTCTATACAAAGCCTGCACAGGGATATTTATAGCAGTTTTATTCATAATTGCCAAAACTTGTAAGCAACCAAGATGTCCTTCGGTAGGTGAATGGATAAATAAACTGTGGTACATCCAGATAATGGAATATTATTCAGTGCTGAAAAGAAGCTATCAAGCCAAGAAAATATATGAAAGAAACTTAAATGCATATTAGTAAGTGAAAGAAGCTAATGTGAGAAGGCTACATACTTCATGCTTTTAACTATCTGGCATTCTGGAAAAGGCAAAACTATGGAGATAGTAAAAAGATCAATGGTTGCCAGGGGTTGGGTGGAGGAAAGATAAATAGGTGAAGCACAGAGGATTTTTAGGACAGTGAAAATACTCTATATGATACCATATTGGTGGATACATGTCATACATTTGTCCAAACCCATAGAATGTACAGCACCAAGGGAGAACCAATGTAAACTATAGACTTTGGGTGATTATGATGTGTCACTCTAGGTTTATCAATTGTAACAGATATACCACTGTGGTGAGGATGTTGGTAAATGGCATGCTATGCTTGTGTGGAGACGGGGTGTATATCGGAAATATCTGTTCCTCTCCCTCAATTTTGCTGTGAATCTTAAGCTGATCTAACAAAATGAAGTCTTAATTTTAAAAAAATGTGGACAGATGAATCATGGTCTGGAAAAAATTTATTCTAAAAGGAAATTAAGATAATTTTAATTAGTCTGGTTATTGATATATTATTATAATTTCTGATATGCAACTAGCTTTTAAAATTCTTATATAAAATGTTACTTTCTGATTTAAAATTCAATGACTTTCATAGATAGCCCTGTTGTGAAGGATGCAGCTCTTTGGGCCACATGCCTTTTATTTTTAGATACTTATTCATTAATTAAGTATCTATTTATTATGAACCTACTACAGAGATGGTTCAAGGTTCTGGATACATCAGTGAACAAAGCAGATAAAACCCCTTGACCTCATAGGGAGATATGATAAAAGTGGTTTTTGTTTATTTCTTTTTAAAATTAATTTGAGATTCCCTATAAATAGTGTCACCACACTATTTTCTAAACCAAGACATTGAATACTTTGGATAGTTCAAAGGAATATCATTAATAATTACTCTGAGACAATGGGTAAAAACAGGGATGGATGGTAGCCCTATTATAAAGGATATTGGTTCATAGTATTGGAAGGAAGACTGTCCAAAGATTATGAACCAGTTACAAAAATATACATACTGAAAAAAAAAAGATCATCTGAAGATTCTTACAGCTTTCTGAAGAACTTGATGCATGTACCATTTATATTTGATTTCCAATGCAAGGAAACATTTTTATAAGGGATGCTTCAATTCAAACAACCACTAGAATGTGGCTTAGCCAGGGCTAGGGGCTATAATGCAATATACTCCCCTGAGGTTCTTCTTCAGAAATGGGAGACTATTGTTCAGAATCACTGTGTTGCTTAATATCCCCAAACAGCCTTCACTTTTTTTTTCCCTCTGAAAAGTGTTAGGGATTTTTTGAAAATTGATTTATATGATGAAAGTCTATCCACTCTCAAAGGTGTCTTCAATAAATTATCAAAGATCTTCCCTGCAGTTTCTTTAGGATATATTGGATTTTTCCCACCACAATTACTTTAGTTGAGTTTTCTGTTTCAAAGAGAGCAAGTAAGAAAGAGACAGTGAAAATGTGTAAGTTATTTGGGTTTCTTCCAATATATGATTGCATTTTATTTAGGCAGACTAGGCATGTAACAACTTGGGATGTGTTTTGTTGTTGTTTTGCGTTTGCTGGGTGGCAGGGAGATAGGGTTGTTTTTTTAATTGGAAAGGAAAATTCATCTTATTTTAATTGAAAAACCTAATTAAATTTCTTTGGAATCATAATTTACACTGCAGTAGCAGTGTAACACAGTAGTGTTTCTTACTGCCATATTTTAGCCCTTGTATTCCTTTCTGCAATCTGATAATTTATTAGTAGAAATTGATCTGGAAGAGAGAACTGGGCAAAATCTTGCACCATTAGATTCACTAGTTAAAATTTTAATTTAGTGCTGATGTTCAAAATGCCAGTGAGTTGTCTCCCTGACACCATCAAGGAGTGTCATTTGAGTGATGCACTTTATTGGTCTAGTTTACTATATTCCACTAGTTTAGATTTTCTTCCTTCTTACTGATTTATTTAAAGCCATAGGATCATAATTAATAGAAGCAGCAAATTGAGCCTTCAGCAAATTAATTATAATTATGCCATGCATATAAATAATAATCTGGTTGATAAATATATAATGGTGGAAACTATTATGTGGATTAAAATGATAAAGGTGGTTTTAGCAGGGAATTGGGAAGAATAACTTAAAACATTCTTGTAAGCTATGCTTTAGTCTAATTCGGTTCCCAGCTGTGATTCAAGTTTTGATATGAAGCTATTTATTTTGAGTTCAATTGTCATAAACACTAAGTTACAGATGTTTTGTGGTGCCATTGTGTAATATTTGATCAGTGAACTGTTCCAAAATATGATGCTTTTTGAATTATTCATTTTAGCAAAATTTGCCAATAATATTAAACTAGACTTTCAAAAACTTTTATATATGAAGCACTGTTTGTAATAAAGTGAGCAGACATTATTTATTTTATATACTATATTTAATGATAAGATAGTAGTATAAGTGCATGGGGGAATACCCTTAGTATTTCTTGGTAGCAATCTTTAGTCCATGATTGAGTTAATAAGTTAATCCATTTTTATGACAAATTTTACATAATGTTATTGTAAGAAAATATTCTAGGGAGTTGATTGTCTTTTGTCCTTCTCATCAACATGGTAGTTATAGTTTTGTAAAGACATTCATGGTCATGTATATTCAGTGCTTTAAATTACCTTCTTACATCCTCTCCACGTTGGGTTCCCAAAGCTGGCCATATCTCCAATGGGGATGACTAAATTCCAACTTTGGTTTGAGCAGGGAATTCCTATCTGAGACAACAGGGGAGAGTCAGTACTAGAGAAGTAAGCTATAGCAGAGTCCTCTAATGAGAAATGAGGTTTACTTGGGAGAGATTTAAAATGCATGCAAAATTTAAAGAATTCAAAGTCAGAGTCATAGAGGTTAAAGAAACAGGAATCAAGAGCTAAGAAGGAATCAATGCTATCAAATAATTTTAGGGAGATGTGAGTGTGTGTGTGTGTGTGTGTGTGTGTGTGTGTGTGTGTGAGTGTATGGGATTGGGTATTGAATGGGTATAGGGAGCTAATTGTTTATTAATCACATACAAACCGTCTTATCATAAATGTTTCTTGAACTTGGCTTCACATTAGAATCACCTGGAGAGCTTTTAAAAAATTACTAATGCTGGAATCCCATGCAAGATAAATTTTATCATGGTCTCTGGATATGAGCATAGGTATGAATAATTCTTAAAAGCAGATATTTTTATTTTGAAGCCAAAATGAAAAGATCCTTCTTCAACAAGATTCAAAGATCCTGTTATATGCAGAGAGGTTTGGAGTAAGAATCCTGCTTCCTTAATGTTTTGCTCTTATAATTTATGTTAATATGAGCCAAAGGAAGTGAAGGGTTGATAGCAATATCTAGATGGATACTGCATAAAGAAAACTACATGCTACTCTTATAACTATTTCTAGAAATAGTTATTTTTCACCTGGTGCATCACATATTTTTCCTGTCCACTTGGTAGACCACTTGGTAGGTTATACAGGTTATGGAAGGAAACAAGTTTTTTGGATGAGTGAAAAGGCTAGTGTGTTTATGTTTTCAGGTGCAGTCATCTAATTTTGCAAAAGCTGTAGCAGCCGCAAACCAGAATGATTGTATGCATGTGTGGGTATGTCCTGAGTGGTTTGCTCAAATGATCTCCATCATGGTCCTGTCTTTGAACTAATTTTTATCTTTTCTTCATGTTTATATTTATTGGTATATGTGCTTTAGAGGAACAGGCATAAATTTTGTAACGTGTCTGGGTTAAGGCTACAGAAAAATACAGTGTACACATTTAAGTGACTATTGGTAATTAGCTTAATATTTATACTCATATTTTTTACAATCTGTAAAGTATAAGTTATGAGCTTTACTGAAAATATTACAGTGATTAAGTACTATATGTAACTCATTTAACACAGTACTTCACAAAGTAGGGGATTAAAAAATGTGAGTGTTCTCCCTTCCCTCCTATACTCTTTCCATTTTCCAGAAAGTTTTAAGTTTATTATGGAAATCTACCTACTATAAGATGGACAAATAGGAATTAAAATGAAATATATGAGGCAAATATACTAGCTATAAGAATTTATTTAGTTATGTGAGTTAGTATTACATACAACTCTGAGCTTCCTGGCATCCAGGACAAAAATATAAATGGATTTTAATTTTATTAACAGTAAGAGGATGCAAATCAGTTCTATAGAAAATGTTTTCTCCCATGATATGATGTTCTAAAAAGATCACTGAAGGTCTTTTTTCACAGGCAACATTGAATAATGTAAATGGATAATGCCTTCAAAAATGATTTCATAGCTGATACAGAAGCCATCTGCATATGGCTGTTTCTTGCATCAACCCTCAATAAAACCCAAGGGCATGACTTTAAAGGGTAGCAGCTTGATCATTATTACATTTTTATGGATGACTCAAACATCCTTCTCTATTGTTGTACAAAAGAAAAGTCAAATGAAAGATCATCTGGCTTAGGGTATAATTCAAAATATTCCTCAATTAAAGAATTCATCCCATGCTTATAATTTTTATGGAACTCCTCTGTACATATGTTTGTATACTTTATCTCTCATGTATTTCAGAAAATTAAAATGGAATACTCTGTAATATATCTGTGCTCCAGGGCCCATGCTATTATAACAGAAACAATGATGACTTTGGTCTGCAAAGATAACCAGTTACACAATATACTAAATTACAGATATGTTAAAATTGTATTTAAGAAAAAACCCCGAAGACTAGCAAAGTAAACAAAGTCACAACTCAGTGTTTATTTTGACTGTCAAATTGCATAAAATGCATCTGTAAATATGTAGACCTTAAGAAAATTTAAGTCATTGATAGATAGCTGTCACTGGGAGAAGGCAGTGAGGTAAGATACATTTCCCTTTACTTGCTTTTTAAAAAGTTTTTATTTTTGTATGTTTGTAACGTATTTCTTCCTGAATGCAATTTCCAGTTGCAGAATTTATGGTATTTATAAATGTGACACCATAAACTGTAACAAGGGCATTTCAGAGCTGTGCTCATCCATATAGAATGGCACATATTAGAACACTTGTTACTATAATATTCAGATGTAGCATCAGGGCAGTGTAAAACATTTAGATTATTCTGAATTGTCAAGACAATGATTCAGATGTTCCATGACTTTAATTCATAGTAAAACTGAAAGAAAAAGAGATGACTCACTCAAATTATTAATGAATTATGAATTATGAATTTCTCAAATCATTAAATTCTTGGAATAATTTATATAATTTCTCTGAGGCCACATAACTAGTTAGTGGCAGAATCAAGAATTCAATTGTTTTTTCCTTGTTTATTACCCCAGAAGGCCTCCATTTGATGGATTGGTATCATATGGACATGTTCCTAAAATGTTGCTTTCAGACCTGAAGATTTGATTTCTTTTTTAAAAAATTTATGTATAGCTAAATTACAATATTAGTTTCAGATGTACAGCATAGTGATTCAGTATTTTTATAGTTTATACTCCATTAAAGGTTATAACACAATAATGGATGTAATTCCCTGTGCTATACAATATATGCTTGTTTTTAGTATATTTTATACATAGTAGTTTGTACCTCTTAATCCCATACCCTTAATGTGTCTCTTCTCCCTACCCTGTCTCCACTGGTAACCTCTAGTTTGTTTTCTATATCTGTGCGTCTGTTTTTCTTTTGCTGTCTATGTTCATTTGTATTATTTTGTAGATTCCACATTTAAGTGATATCATACAATATTTGCCTTTTTCTGGCTTATTTCACTAAGCATAGTATTCTCTAGGTCCATCCACATTGCTGAATTTAGAAGAAAGGCTTTCAGTTTTTCACCATTGAGCATGATGTTAGCTGTGGGTTTGTCATAAATGGCCTTTATTATGTTGAGACATGAGAGTTTTTATCATGAATGGTTATTGAATCTTGTCAAATGCTTTTTCTGTATCTATTGAGATGATCATGTAATTTTTATCCTTCCTTTTGTAAATGTAGTGTATTACATTGATTGATTTGTAAATACTGAGCCATCCTTGTGTCCCTGGAATATATCAACCTTGATCATTGTGTATGATCCTTTTCATATATTGTTGCATTCACTTTACTAATATTTTGTTGAGAATTTTTGATATGAATTCATCAAAGATATTGGCGTGTAATTTTCTTTTTTCGTGTTCTCTTTGTCTGGTTTTGGTATCAAGGTAATGCTGGCATCGTAGAATGAATTTGGGAGTATTTCATTCTCTTCAGTTATTTTATGTTTGATAGGATTCCCTTGGTCAAGTTGTCCAGTCCTGGACTTTTGTTTGCTGGGAGTTTTTTCTTTTTTTTTTGAATTCAGCTGCTACTTGTTTTAAACTGGTAGTCATTTAAGTTCAAACACATTCTAAAAGATCTACATTTTTACTCTTTCCCCCCACATTTTGTGTTTTTGATGTCATATTTTAAATTTTCATGCCTGTCCCTTAACAGTTTATTGTAGTTATAATTGTATTTACAATTTTTTGTTTTTTAATCTTTGTACTGGCTTATTTAAGTGGTTGATTGTCAGTCCTTACTACAGTTTGCCTTTACTAGTGGGGTTTTCCCTTTCCTACAGATTCTTTCTTTCCACTTAGAGAAAACCCTTTAACATTTCTCTTAAGGTATGTTTACTATTGAGGAACATTTTTAGTTTTTGCTTGTCTGAGAAGTTCTTTCTCTCTCCTTCTATTTTAAATGATAATATTGCTGGGTAGAGTATCCTAGGTTACAGGTTTTCCCCTTTTACCACTTTGAATATATCATACCACTCCTTTCCAGCCTGCAAATTCTCTGCAAATAAATCAGCTCATAGCCTTATAGGGATTCCCTTGTATATGACTCTTTGTTTTTCTCTTGCTACTTTTAGAATTATCTTTTTATCTTTAACATTTGCCATTTCAGTTTTTTTTTTTTTTTTTTTTTTTGCGGTACGTGGCCTCTCACTGTTGTGGCCTCTCCCGTTGCGGAGCACAGGCTCCGGACGCGCAGGCTCAGCGGCCATGGCTCACAGGCCCAGCCGCTCCACGGCATGTGGGATCTTCCCGGACCGGGGCACGAACCCGCGTCCCCTGCATCGGCAGGCGGACTCTCAACCACTGCCACTGCGCCACCAGGGAAGCCCCGCCATTTCAGTTTTGATGTGTCTTGGTATGGGTCAGTTTGAGTTCATCTTGTTTTGGACTCTCTGTACTTCCTATAGCTGGAAATTTCTTTTTTTTCTTCAGGTTTGGGGAGAGTTAAGCTATAATTTCATCAAATATATTTTCGATCCACTTCTCTCTCTCTTCTCTTTCTGGGACCCCTATAATGTGATGTTGGTACCCTTAATGTTATCCATTAAATCTCTTAAATTGTTTTCATTTTTAAAATTTGTTTTTCTTTTTGCTGTTCTGATTAGGTGATTTCCATTGTTCTTTCTTCCAGATCACTCATGCCTTCTTCTGTATCACTTAATCTGCTATTCATTCTTTCTAGTGTGTGTTTTATTTCAGTTATTTACGATTGGGCCTTTTAAAAATTATTTTCTAGTCCCTGGTTAAAGTGTCTACTGTGTACATCAGTTCTTCAGTTAACATTTTTATTACCAGTGCTTTGAATTCTTTATCTGGTAATTTATTTATTGTTTCATTATCTATTTTTTATCTATTTTTTCAGGGTTTTTCTCTTGCTCTTTCAAGTGAGAGTAGTTTCCCTGCCTTTTCATTTTGCTTAATTTTCTCTGCCTCTATGAATTTAGGTGAGACAGTTATTGATTGGGATCTTGAAAGGGTGATCTTATGTGGGCGCATCCCTATACAGATTGTGTGTGCCCAATGCCTTTGTTGAGAGAGTTGGATTTGATGTGGGCTCAAGTCACATCTTTCCTCAGGGTCTGCTGACAGCTCTCTCTTTGGTAGGGGATGGAGCTGGAGATAGAGGGGCTAGAGCTGGCCTCAGGTGTGAGGCAGGACTTCCCTTCTGCTCAGTGGCTGTCACTGTTCTATTGGGGGGTGGGGTCTGATCCCAAGTTGCTGGAGCAGAAGCCCTGAGGGTTGAGCCCAAGCTGGCTCTGTTCCCTTTAAATGTATGCTTTTCCCTCTTCCTATACTGGGACTCTGGCCCCAGAGGAGGGACTACTGAAGCAATATTTTTTGGCCATTCAGACAAAAAATTAATAATGATGAACATAAAATATCAACTGCTAATGATCAGGATTATCTGATTTCAATCTAAGAAATCATGTTTAAATAGTATTGAAATATGTCTAGAGTTTCAGGTGTGAAGATGGTATTGTAGGCAGCAGTTTCCCTACTTTTTGAAGTCTTCATGCATACAATTGTTTAATCACATTGTCGGAATATTTTGTTGGGTATTAAAATTTCAAATGACAGTTGGACTGGTACAATTTTGGGCTACATTTTAACTGTTAGAATCCCCAGTTGCTGAAGTGGGCTGTTGGCCTGTGTCAGCCACAGACTGTGTTCTGATGCGCTGCCTGTGCTTGTGCCCATGGCTCCGCTCACTCAAAGCCTCGGGTGCAAGTCCCCTTTGTTTCTTACAAGCTGACTGCTGCCCCCAGCCTCCACTGCCCTCATCCTGTTGTAAAATCACTCTACAGGGCATGCAGGGACTGCATTACTCTCAGTGTGTGTCTGGGTAAGCGGTGGTGGAGTGGCCGCCGTCAGAAACCTGGGCTCCTTCCGAGGTGCTGCTTGAGGAAGTGCCAACAGTGGCCACCACCGCCTCACTCAGGCTCCACCCCAGGACCAGGTCGCCTCTACTTCCCACGGTCGAGTATTTTTACTGGTCTTATCTGCCCCAGATCCAGTGCCACACTATGACTTGGAGTAAGTGAATTGTTCATTTGGCTCCAGGTGGGGCACAGGACAAGGCAGTCACGGAAACCACTAATGCAGACCTCTCTCCAACCTGCCTTGGGGGTAAGCCTGCACAGGTGAGCGCCCACTTCTCCTGAGTAAAGTCCAGGCTTCCCATGGCCCATTTATTAGTCCCAGAGGTCTTGCAGCTAGCCAGTGGGGCTTGTCTCTCCCACGTAGGACACCAGGACTGGGACATCCAGTCTGGCTTGAACTGCTCACTCCCTTGGGTGGGTGTCCTCGCATGTAATCTAGGCTTATGGATTCTAAGAGGGAAAATGTACCTTAAAATTCTTCCAGTCCTTCAGAAAGAAAAAGACAAATGCCATATGATATCACTTAATATGTGGAACCTAAAATATGACACAAATGAACTTATCTATGAAACAGAAAAAGACTTGTAGTTGCCAAGGGGGAAGGGGGTCGGGAGTGATGTATAGGGAGTTTGGGATTAGCAGATGCAAACTATTATATATAGAATGGATAAACAATAAGGTCCTATTTATAGCACAAGGAAGTATATTCAATATCCTGTAATAAACCATAATGGAAAAGAATATGAAAAAGAATAGATAGATGCATAACAGAATCACTTTGCTGTACAGCAGAAATTAGCACATTGTAAATCAACTATACTTCAATAAAATAAATTTTTAAAAAACTCAAAAATTGTTCTAGTCCAACTGTTATTGCAATTTCAACACTCAACAAAATATCCTTACAATGTAATTAAACAGTTGTATGCATGAAGACTTCAAATAGTAGGGAAACTTCTACCTACAGTATCATCTTCACACCTCAAACTCTAGACATATTTGAATACTAGTTAAACATGCTTTCTTATTTTGAAACTGAAATCAAATAACACTGATCATTAATGGTTGATATTCTGTGTTCATTTTTATTAATTTTTATCTGAATAGCCAAGAAAAATATGCACATTTTAGAAAAGTACATTTATAATCCTATCTTCTGAAGAAAACTATTGTTAATATTTTGGCATGTTTCATTCCATTATTTTTTCTATGTACTTTTTTATTGTTTATATATTATATAATAGAATCATTATTATTTTTTTTTTTTTTTTTGTGTGTGTGTGTGTGTGTGTGTGTGTGGTACGCGGGCCTCTCACTGTTGTGGCCTCTCCCGTTGCGGAGCACAGGCTCCGGACGCGCAGGCCCAGTGGCCATGGCTCACGGGCCCAGCCGCTCCGCGGCATGTGGGATCCTCCCGGACCGGGGCACGAACCCGTGTCCCTTGCATTGGCAGGCGGACCCTCAACCACTGCGCCACCAGGGAAGCCCTAGAATCATTATTTTTTTAGTTAACATGGATTGTGTTAAGGATTTTATTATGTAAAACATAATTTTTCATTGTTTCACTTTGTCCTATTGCTGTACAGTGAATTGTTTATTTTTGTTATCATAAATTCACTAGGAATATATTATGTGCATAAATATTTATCTCTCGTACAAGTTATAATTTTAAAATAATCCCTGAGCTTACTAATTAGCAGATCAAGACTCTGAGTATTTTTAGGGCTCTTGATTTATATTTACAAATTGCTTTCCATGAAGGTTGTAGCAACTTGTTACCGCCTTATCAGTATGTCTGAGTGAGTGTGCCACTGCCATATAGCCACGCTTACCTTTAACTTTGTCAAAAAATAATAATTGCTTAATGAAGAACATTTAATTCCAAATCACAGTTTTTCTTAAAAATTAACTTGTGTCTTATTTTTTAAATACAATTAGAAAAATAATTCAGTGGCTGAAATAGCCAGATCCACAGCACTAATTTTAATAGATAAATAACTAGAAATACAAAGAGGTTAAATAGTTTACTATCTGTCATAAAGCTGGCAAGGGACAGAGCTAGGATTAAAATCTAGACCTGTTTATTCCTAGGCACTTACAACTAAAGAAAAACTGTCCTGAATTTCAATTCTATTTATGAACCAATATTTGTAAACCTGCACATTGAATAAATTTTATCTGGACTGGATATAGTAAAAAGGTTTGGATGGGCTAGCATTATTGAAACAGAAAGAACATGGAGACGGGTATGGAAAAATTGCTGTAATGACAATGTGTATATTAAGTATTAATAGAGCCATTTAAATATGCATGCAATATTGGAATGATGGCAATGATTGGGAGGAAGTGAATATTTTGTATACACAGGGGAAAACAAATACCAGTGGCCTAAAGAATCTGTAGCCTCAGGTGAAGCAGTTTGTTTTTTGGTAAGATAATTTGCAAAATATAAATATATTGTTATAGAAGTATATAAATTATCATAATAGTACCTACATGAATAAATATATTACAAAATTATTTTTGTACTTTGTGACTTTTAATTGTAATAAACTTGTAAAGTTATTATATTTATATATATGTATATTTTCTCACTTGATTCTTCCAGACAACCCTCCTATGTACCTGTTATATAGATCAGATGATTATATCAGAAACTCAGGGAGGATAGATGGCTACGTAGCACAGAATCTTTTCAATTAGTGAGATATTAAAAAATGGAGTAATCTTTTACTCCTTTGGAATATTGGTCTTATTTTTTCTATTTTCGGAAATACTTCCTGCTGTTCTTGGCTTCAGTGGCTTAGCATACAGTGTTGCTATTAGCTGACTCATGGTGTCATTTTACTTAAAAGTTTCCAACTTTGAGACATCCCATCCATTTAGATATGTTAAGGTATCAGGATGAAGATTTGTTTTATAATTTATGCATCACAAATATATTGAGTGCCTACTCTTTGTATGACACTCCAGCACTTTTTAAGAAAATGACAAATGATGTTCAAAATATAGCTCCTACTCAAATAACTGATCAGCATATAACAGTAGATCAGAGCATTCAATTTGTAAATAGGAATTTGGGGCTGTGTGCCTAGCTTAGTGTATAAATATTTATGTGAGTCTATATAAGATATTGTACCTCTCTCAGCCTTTATAGTTGTAATATATATCTTCCATTCTATACTATATATGCTATATCTATCTGTACTAAATATGGTATCTATTATATATTACATTAGTATATAATTAAATATATTTTATATAATGTTTATGCATTTATTTATCTCTATATATAAGGTATATATAAAATATCTATATATATTTATATCTCTATAACTATATTCTATATCTAAATATTAGGTATATCTATATATGCATTTATGTATATGTACATTTATCACATTATAAATATTATATTTCACACTGAACATATAGCAGTTGTATATATTATGCAGCATATATATATTATATATGATTTATACATATAGTAGCTATAGTTATATTTTCTACTTATACTTACTGTATATGGAATGGCTAATATAGTAACAACAATGAACATTAGATACTTTATTAAGTCCTCCTTCTATTAGAACAGATAGTAGGAATTTCAGGACCACCATTAAGAAGAGAGGGCATGCATTTCAATATTAGGCAGTGTCAGGTTGGTTATTAATACATTACCTAATTAACACATTCCACAAACATTTATTGGCCATGCATTATGCACAGACACTGGATCTGTACGATTTAGTTCCTCAGTTTAAGAAATTAATCATCCATTAGGAGTGGCAGATACTATAATATGTAACACTGATGTTTCATTCTAATAATGATATTAAAATATAGCAAATTCCTCCGAGACAGACATCCAGGTGAACTTGAAGAGATGAATATGAGTCTAGAGCTTAGGTAGAGGTAGACAGGCTAAACTTTATTAACATATCAGAGGTATGATGGGGGGGGTATGACGGTGTGGTGAGAATGGCCAGGAAATTGAAAAGAATTACTACCATAGAGGGGCTGGGGAAAATCACTTAAGAAGTGCCAAGGCAAACACGGTTCACTAGAAAAAGACAGAAGAAACATCCTGAAAAGAATAGAAAAGGACAAAGTGGGTTCACTTTACTCTAGGCAGAAGATGGTTTCACTGGTGATCTAAGCACTCAATGCAGCAGATAGGCCAAGATGATATGAAAATTTGCACTGAATTTGACCAAAAGCTAGTCATAGTTGAATTAGAAAAGCACAGCTTAATTTCAAGTGATTTAAAGCCCAGTTCTACAACTAACAAGTCATGTCACCTTGAGCAAAATAATTAAAACTAAATGTAGTTCTTGCCATCTTTCCTCATTTATAAATTAAGAGTGTGAGTGCGTGGGGGCTGTGTGTGTGCGTGTGTGTGTGAGAGAGAGAGAGAGAGAGAGGTGGTTGGTGTTCAATTAAGGTTTTATGAATATTTCCTCTTACATGTAGACACTAATACATCTTTTTGAATTCCAAAAGTTCCAGATCTGGAATTTCTAGACCGGTGTTAGGGGTATCCTCCATATGGATCTGAAGAGTTTGCATTCCTAGTTAGCAGTGAATGGTGGGAATCATCTTTGGATTCCTGTTTTTTTCCTCTGTTGTCCTTCAGCATTGGGATCATTTATAGGCTTCTATCATCCTACATTCTGCCTTTGAGCACATGTGCTTCATTTTGGCCTTATCTAAGCTGACATGCAATAATTATATAATTTTGGGGTTTCATCCGGTGTGTGGAAACTGAAACAGTGCTTACTCGAAGTACTATCATTGGTGTTATTGAGGGAAACTCATATCTATGCAGAAACCAACTTTTTAGTGCTGAGTGAGTGCTGAGAACTTGGTAGTGGAAAATTATTTGATATTTCACAGGCCAAAACTGGGCTTAAATATTACTTTTCCTATCTCTCTAGGTACAGTTCTCTGCCTTTGTTATTGGTTGTGTGTTTCAGTGAAGAAGATATGGGAGGGATGGGTACTAAAACTGGAAGAGAATTGAGAAATACTCAAACAATAAGAAAAAGAATTTTGATGATACATAAATCCTGTTTACAGTGTATATTCCATTGCACTAAGTAGGAGATGCTTATGACTGGCTCATATTATAGTTCAGGCAAACCAGTATGAAAAATACCAATAAAATTTCCCAACATTCTGAGTGAAACTGGTCCTAAATGTCTCTGGGATCCCATAAGTCCATGGTTGTTTACAGAGTATATTTTAGCATTGTAATAGAGACGACCTCTTGCCTGCATCACCCATTGTATATGATGAGCAGGGTGACAAAAGTAAACAATTAAGGAGAATGGAGCTTCTTTTGCTGAAGATGAGAATTTAAACCTAACTAATGTGATGTGCCCACGTGTCCCTCAAACTATAAAGAACAAACTTTTGTTAATCTCCCCAATCCCTAGATTTCCTTGGGGAGGAAACAGAATCACTATATTTCAATTTTCCATTTGATTTTTCTTCTGTAATAGAGATACATCCTGAGTAATTTACTAGGTGTTCTTTTCTCCTCTTATTTCCAGAACTGTCTGACAGGTGAAGGAGAGAGTGTGTCAAAGCATAACATTCGAAAGGTCAGATTGAGACAGCAGAATTCATTCTTCTGACAAAGATATAACAAGACAAAATGGATTTTTAGTTGTCCCTAGCAGATATCTCTATAATGCAACATATTAGACACTTATGAAAGAGGTGTGGAAAAGAAATCAGAGATGTGGGTAGGAAACCCATACCATAAAAATCATCACCCAATTATGAAATGTAGGAAGAGATGACATGAAGCATGTATTTAAATAAAATAATTATTTTTCATACTGTGTCTTATCTCTGTTGACATAGTGTATATGATTAAGGAAGAGGAAATATAATTTAAAGTATATGGACTGAAAAAACTAGATAAAAGGAAACTGAGGATAAGAGTGGTTATGTGGAACCAGGATATAGATCACAGGCTCTAGAGCTTGAGTTCAGTCCAAATACTACTCTAAGTGTTCTTGAGGTCATTGCAAAGATGGGTGTATGGTCACTTATAAAATTCAAAGAATTCATTACATAAGATCAAACTAACTATTCAAAAGAAGCACAGCCATTTCTAATATTGGTATAAAATTTTCCTTCAAAGGTGAGTCTACATTAAAGGGACACAGGTAATGTTATGAACATCTTCCTTAGCATAGATACCGGCGTACAGCAACACATTTGGTCAGAACATTCCATAAAACGTCTCACAAAGGCCAATTACAGGATGCCAATCTATAATATGGTAGATGCAGCCCTGGTTTTGGATTTGGAGAGAAAAAGCCTCAGGTATTTGTTTTGCAAAAGGTACTTTGATCCTTTTGAGTCTTTGTTTCTCATCTGTTAAAATAAGAGAGGGCTTCCCTGGTGGCGCAGTGGTTGAGAATCCGCCTGCCGATGCAGGGGACACGGGTTCATGCCCCGGTCCAGGAAGATCCCACATGCCGTGGAACGGCTGGGCCTGTGAGCCATGGCTGCTGAGCCTGTGCTCCGCAACGGGAGAGGCCACAACAGTGAGAGGCCCGCGTACCGAAAAAAAAAAAGAGAAAGGATAATTATGTCTCCTGGTACATAGATACTCTAAGCTCATTCCACTCATGTAGAATGTGCTGAGTAAAGTTCAGTTTTTTTCCCTTCATGAAGTTCTCTATAAAATTCAGGTACACTGTAGCATTGCAATAGCATTCTCATATATTATCAAAAATGATTTTTATAAACTATTTGCCTTAACAGAGTTACAAGATTATTTGTATATATGGACTGCCTTTTGCAGTGAATACCCCCTCCTTCTACATTTCCACCACTCAATCATGCTCAACTCCAGGGCTGAGGGACCTTCTAAGGCCTTCTTACTTTTGTTCCATGCAAAGAGCTTGGCAACCATGGAAACAGTCCTGACTGCTCATTTTGCACATTTCTTTTCCAGTGTGTTAATCAGCCACAGCAATAAGATGGCATCAAATACCTTCTGTATACTCATTTTGAAAAGAAAACTAATCTCTAGCTTCTTCCTACTGCCTTCACAGTGATCTTAAAGAGAGAAAGGTGATAAAATATGTGATGTATTTTATACTGATTCAGCCTTCCTCAGAGAGAAGGTACGGAAATTCAGACAGACTGTTTGGAAATTCTAGCAGAAGTGATGGGTGTGTTGTTTATTTCATCTAAACGTGCTATTTGGTGTGATTTTACACAGTGGGATGCAGCATTACTCTTCATTCCCTGGCAGGTGAATAAGGCAATGGACTGTGTGTGATAATACAGAAAAAAGAAGTTATTAGTATTGAGCAGAAGGTAAGTACTACTAAGTAGTTTTATCAGTTGAGTATGGTTCATAGTGGGAAATAGGAACCAAAGATAGGACTGCAAGTAACTAAAGGAAAAGAATGAAAAAGCTCTTAAAATAAAAGTAGATGAAACCAAATAGTGAACAATAGATTGTTCCCCTTTGGTGTAATCATATCCTGTGTTTTGTGATAATAACTTTCTTGTTTTATTTATTAATATATGCAGTTTAATTGAAGTATAGTTGATTTTTAATCAAAAATATATGCATTTTTAAATAAATGATGAGTTTTGCCTGAGGTTGAACCTTATGTGAATGGAATTATACCGTGTGTGTTGTTTCTGTGTCTATTTCTTTTGCTTAATATTAAGTTTGGGAAATTAATTTGTTATGTTTTAGTACTAGTTTGTTCCCCTTCATTATTGTGTAGTATTCCATTATATGACTATATTACAATTGATTTATTTATTTTAGTGATAACTATTTGAGTAGTTTCCAGGCTGGGGCTATGATGAACAATACTGCTATGAGCACTTTTGCACATGTGCAGGAATAACTAATTTCTTTAGGGTATACATTGAGGCGTAGAATTGCCAGGACATAAGATATGTGAACCTTCAAATTAACTAGCTAATGCCAGATTATTTTCCAAAGTGATTTACTAATTTGCACTCACTCCAGCAATATATGAGAATTCTCATTGCTTCATATACTCACTAATAGAATTGTGGGAAAATAAACATTATTTGGGGGAAGGATGTCCATAGTGGACCCACTCAACTGTAATCTCCAAGGAGTGGGTCATATAAACACAGTAGTTTTAAAAGCTTTTGAGGTGTACTAATCATAAGTCTATGCAGATAAAATCTAAAAACATAATCTTTAGTCTTAAATTGTAACACCTGCTTCCTCATGCCAATGGGGGAAAAAAACCTTTATATATATTTGAAAGCTTTATTTATTTAGTGTTTTTGAAGTATATCAGGAATTATTCAACATATACATTTAAAGAACATCGAAATTAATTCTATTCTTCCTAGAGGAGGGAAGTGTCTAGACCCTTAGCAGAAACTATCCTTTAAATAATTTCAATCAAAGGGTTGAATGTGAAATTTTACTATTTAATTTATAATAAAAACTGGGGAGAAAATCAGGGTTATTTCCATTTTACTTTATTTTATAAAGCAATAAATAAAGTAACAGTAAATAACAGAAATGTGTGCAATTTAAAATCCACAACTTGGATTATTTACTGACCATATTTTCTTTCTTAGCTTCAGGAATAGGGCAAATATAATGAGGAAGAAAATTTCCTAACGTTTCTTACTGAATTCATGCCTGGACGCAGGCACTTCCAGACACCAACCCCACATTGATTAGCTAAACTTTGCCAGTAGCAGAACATGGCTGACTGCTGCTGTTCTGCCTTTATTCACAGCATCTGCTGGCATCCTGCACAACAAATCTGATTATTTTCCTTTTCTTATTTTGTTTTCTGTGAGGTCAGCAAAATCATCCTGTTGTCACAATCTCTATTGGAACTCCAGGATACAAAATAGTGAAATAGACTTCTTTGAACGTGAGGGCTGTGCTGTTTGGGGTACCACTACTTTTTCAAATGACTGGTTGATTTACTATATTGTAAGGGAAAGTGCTGTACAGGCAACTGCAATTTGAAAGGAAGCCTTTTAACCGTTGGTAAGACCGGAGTATACTCACCTTCACACAGCACACCCTGGGCTCAAAAAATTCAGGGAGAAGTTCCCAGATTCACATAAATTTTGTTGTCTTTAGCCCCTAGAGTCCCCATCTAAGAAACAAATGGCCAGAATTGTTGATGTGCTGTATAGGACTACAGAATTTTATTTTTTTGGTCAGACGCACAGCCTTTCACATGGGGCTTCCTGAAACAGAACAATACTCTCTGTCCCCTGCCTTTGTGAATGCCTACACTTCAGACTTTAGCCCAGTCTAAGATCCATAAAAATACTTGAATTAACCAGTATTCCATATATGAGAACTCTTTATAACCAGTATTTTTTTCTAAGATATATAAGCAGGTTGATTTCTGTAACCAGGGTTTTTTAAAATCACTTTCACCAATTTTATAAGATGAGGAACATGCCGACATATGTTGATATCAGTTATCTTTTAAAAATAAGTTCTCTTCTTATACTGAGGTCAGTTCTGTCTCTTATACTTCTTGCAACTTCCACTCCTATCAAGCAGCTCGGAGACCAATGAATGATGACTTTCTAAATACCATGTTCAATTGAATATAGAAAATGAATAAATGGAGATTATTTGGCCTGGAAAGCATCTGCTTTCACACCACTATTCATTCAACATTCAAAATCTATACTTTTAGGGCCTACTACTATACTGCAGAGTAAACATCTAGGAGTTCCCTTAAGATGAGGAATAGGATCAAAGTTTAGGAATTATAAAAAGAAATATCTTGACTCAGTGTAAAAAAGAAATGATTAATGTCAAAGTGGAAAGAATACTTGACATTGAACCTAAAAATGTTTTTGTTTTACCTATCAGCTGAGTGGTATTTCTTAAGGTATTTGAGCTCTCCAAGCTTGAGTTTTTTCATTATTTTACCTCAAAACGCTTTTGGGAGAACCAATTACTTTGGTGCTTTTTAAATGTCAGCTTCATATTTAATAAAAATTAATATTATTATGTTCTATAATAATGAACTATTATATAATATTATTAACCTTACATAATATTATAATATAAAATTATTATATACTGCATAATTGATAGTATATAATAAATATAAACATATGTGTGATTATATACATATATATATATAATATGCATACAGTCAACCCTCTGTATCCATGCGTTCTCCACTTGTGGCTTCAACTAAACATGGATCAAAAATATTTGAAAAAAAAAATTCAGAAAGTTCCAAAAAGCAAAACTTGATTTTGTTATGTATCTGCAACTATTTACGTAGCATTTACATTATATTTACAACTATTTATATGGCATTTACATTGTATGAGGTATTATAAGTAATTGAGATGATTTAAAATATACAGGAGGATGTGCGTAAGTTATATTCAAATACTATGCCAATTTATGTAAGGGACTTGATCATCTGTGGATTTTGGTGTTGGCAGGAATCCTGGAAACAATCTCCCATGGATACAAAGGGACAAATTTGTGTGATATAATATATTATATACACAATATATACATATAATATAATTAAATTATATAGTATAATAATATTACTTATATTCTATATTGTATTTATTTATATAAATATAAATATTATTTACACACACACATATACTCAGATCAGACGCTCCAGGAGCAAAAAAACAATATGTCACTGGAAATGCTCAGAGACTGGATTCACATTTGTCAAATATTCTTGTTAGGAACTAAGGTCAATTTAGTATGCTGCCACTGCCCATGATAATTCAATAGTTGTAGGCAATTGAGTGCAGAGGTAAAAAATGGGATGTATGTGTAATGGAGAGGTTTAATCTAAGCTTTTAGGTCAGGAGGCTCATGATAATATACAGGTTCTGCATGTCATGATTGTGGACCTTGGACATAATACTTCACATCTCTAATCCTCAATTGCCTCATCTGTAAAATGGGGACCCATTAAAATCCATTTAACGTGATGTGTAATGATTAAAGCTAAACTTAATTTTGATCAGTCAGGATTCTCAATTGCTCACAATTGTTAGATAACTCATGAAATTTGCAGGAATGTATGGGACCAATTTTGAATGCTGTATAACCAGTAACAGTGAAGCCAGGAGCAGTGTAGCCAGGGGAAAAGCAAGACACCACACTTTTGTTGTCATGTAACAATAATTTCTATCTATGATGCCATGGACTGGGTACTAAAAACTCCACTATAGAGAAACCCTATTTTTTTAAAATCCATAGTAGTTGTCAAATACTTTCAACCTCTGATACTTTTTAATTCCCAAAATAGTTTCTTCAAGATAGATATAATTATTCCTATTTGAACAATAAGGAAACAGAGGCTCAGATTAGAAGAGCATTTCAGGTGAGCTTCCACATATACCAATGAAAAGATTTCAAGTGGAAATATAAGTCATCATAGCTTTCACAATTAAGTGTGGATACATCATTAATTTCATTACTCAATGTTTATCCAGGTCATGGTATATATTAAGCACTTTGAAAAGTGGTAGAAATAGAACCATATATAAGTATCTCCCCAGTTTCTAGAACTAGTATGAGAATTAAATATATATTTTGAATTACTGTCACCTCTTCAGAGAAACCCTCCCTTTCAAAAGAAGATTCTCTGCCCACTTATCTTCCCCCTGTTTTGGTATCATATCATTCACCAACTTTGTATTATTTTATATATATTTCTTAACTTGCTTGTTTAAAGTACATCAAGCTGCACAAGGGTAAGAGCTCTATATTCTTTTCATCTCTATTCCCAGTAACCTTGACATTCAATAATATTTGCCAGAAAAATGGCAATACAAGATCATGACTGTTATAAAAGCTTAAGAGGCAAGGATAAGATAGTGTCTGTCTTGGTGTTTCTAAGAGTTTTTCCCCAGAAGAGGTGATATTTAAGCTGGATTTTGTACAATAATAATAAATAGGAATTGCCCAAGTGAAAATGGCTGAGCAAGAAGAGTTTACTAGGTTTCTTCCTGATATTAGGGATTCCGGAAGATCCTTGACACAAGATGAAGAAGTTAATGAGAAAGAGGAGGGTGTCAAAAACAACCCACAAGTCAGAGCATTATTTTTCCTACCATCAGAATTTAGCCAACTGCTGATCCTTTAGAAAGCAGTCTTGGAAATGGAGGGCATGAAGTTGATAGGGTTAGTTGTTTCTGCTTGCCCAGTCTGCTGACTGCCAAATGTAAGGTCCTGCATGAAAGAGTAATACATAGGCAGAGGACAGAGCTTGATCGTGCTATCTTACTGCCAGGGGCATTGATTTTACTCTTTCTGAGGAAAAAGTTACACTTTGCTTGGAGCAAAGTGCTTAATCCGTAGTAATTTCTATTAGCCTTCTGTTATTGTTTGGTTCCCCCTCTGCAAAACAACATTAGATAAACTTCTTTAAGTAAGAAAATATAGTCATTCTTTTTAAAAAAAAAAAAAAATTTCTTGTAGAAATGAAACATGAAAAAACTGAATTTGCTATATCCAACTGCAACATGCTAGAGAAAGAAACTGTAGTGGGATCTGGATAAAAGTGAAGATAAATCAGTATACTGTTACTTATTTTGCTTTTCAGAAATCATTACATTCAAGAAGGCAAAAAGGAATCTTCCTTTTTTAAAGCCTTGGTTTTCCTTTTTATCCTTTTCTTTTCCAGAATTGAACTTTAAATTTGCATTGCAAAGTCTGTAATTGGAAGTCTAACTTGCAAATATGAGCTGCTTTCCATTTTAATTTCCATGAAAACGAAGAATCAATCTGTGGAAATACAGTCTGTGGAGATTTCTGAAAATGTATATGTGATAATTTAGGCTTATAAAACTTTTGTGCATAGTTTGTAAGATACTCATAAAAAGAAAATCAAACATTTTAAACAGATTTTTCAAAAAGTTATAGGCACATTCCCCATTGATTAATGGACTGTTCTAACTGGAAGGAACATGAAGTATCATGAAACCCCATTTCTTCAGATAACAGGAAAGGACTTGGGGCCCCACAAGGCCAAGTAAGCTTGAGTGGGTAGGGTTGAAGTGAGGGGTTTCAGGTAAAATTCAGGGTTCCAGTGCATGTTGACCTCATAGGTTATATCCACTAGTATAGTTTGAAGAAGGTGCCAGTGCAAATTGCTTTGCTAAGTGATACTTAAGAGTCCAGACTTTTTACCCACTGATCTTCTACTTATATTCATTTTACCTCATTTCTGCATAAAATAATAAGGATACCTATTTCTTATAGGTCTGTTTTGAGAATTTAGTGATATAACGTAGGTAGAGTGTTCATCCCAGGGCATGGCAGATGGTAAGAGATCAGTACGTGCATCTGTTATTTAAAAAATAATACAATTTCTGTGTTGACCTTCAACATCAAAATATCAAATTAACTTATACGTTATTTCATAGTTAACAAAACTACTATATGTGTGTATTATATATGCTTATGCTTCCTAGTCCAAAAGAATATTCAAGTGAAGTACCAACCACAAAATTAATCCCTAACCAAGGGAGGGAATAACAGAACAAGAATGTGAAGGAGAACAATACCTTAGAGGTTGTGATCAAGTTTCTCAGTGATTGTGAAGAATATGAAGTAGATGATTAGACAAGCAAAATGGTAAGGCTCAGGAGATTTTCTCTTATACTGTCAGAATAAATGACTGAATGGCTTTGTTGAGGATTTTTAACAATACCCAACACATTGATGTTCAAGTGGAATTTCACAAGCATTTTCCTTTTTACTATTCTCAATAAATTGCTGTGATGATTTTATTCAGTTTTGTTTATTGTCTGTTCTCCTCCAAAGCCTTAAAAAAAATCCTCAAAGTAAACATAATCCTCTAAATCACTATGCAAAGTATGTTAAGTTGCAATTATTTCATTAAAATTCTAATTAAATTAAAAAGAAAATCAACAAGAAACTTAAACATTCTGTGACTACTGATGGGAAAAGTGACTGTACTTGTTAAGCCCTTAATGCTGTATTGAGAGAAGGGAAGGAGATGAGGCGAAGCAGACAAAAAAAGACTAGAGTCAAAAAGTATGCCATAAAGAACAAAACAAAAGAATGAAATTTCTTTTGCCTAAAAGTCATGCTTTGCATTTGGATAATGTTTGCAACATTTTCAAAGCCCTTTTTCATGTCATTTCATTTAATGTATACTGCTGTGGACCTCTGGCTTTAGTATCATCATATTTTGTAGCTAAAGGAGTTTAAAAGTCAAGTATAAAGTTGTTTGGGGCATTGTGGGAAAAATCAGCTTGATGACTCAGGTTTCTGAACTCATTACTATTTTTTTCTTTTAAATTTGCAGTATATAATCATTCCATAGGGTAAATTCAGCGTATAGTTGAGTCTAGAGATACTAGGCTTCTCATGTTGCTATTAAGAAAATTAAAGAGAGAGAGAGACAGAGATTTCTCTAGAAAAAGGACCACTTAGAAAAAATCTCCCCTTCTAGACAATTGTGGTCCTAGGGAGCAAGGTTAGGAGAATGAAGCATGCCTTTGTGTGAGGAAAAAGCCATCTTTTCCTCCAGGTAGACATGACCCAGATTCAGGAATCAAGGCTTGGATAGTAGCTTTCAGCTGCTCTTGGCTGAGTTTTTGTGCATTGCACAGATACATTTAATGGGTTCATTCCTTCTATTTTACCTTTCCTGTCCTTTCGATCCCCCCACCTTTAAAAAAAATATCCATTTAGACTTCAGGGAAAATAAAACAAACGAAAAACTCCAAGGCTGGCACAAGAGTAAGGTGATCATAGAAAAGTAAGTGTTGTCTAATTGTCTTGAAACTAAAGCATTTCAGTAAATCTAAGATTTAGAGCTCCATTATCCTAGATTGGGATCGTGCTTTTGTGATCTTTGGCTAACAGGGCCCACCAGTAGACTATAGCTTGCTTCTGGCTCTTTTTTAAGGGTTAGACTTCCAGTCAACATATCAGGGAAGATGTCATGAAGTGGTGAAAAAAGGAAAACCTGATCATCCTTAAATATTTCACCAGAGTTTCCTAGGGTGTCACATTAAAGTCACCCTTCTGAAAAACGAAGATGCCTTATCTGGGAAGCAGGTGACCCATATGATTTTCTGCCCATGAATAGTGATTCAGAAAATGCAACTTTTGTGGTATAAGGATTAGAGGTAACTCAAGGGCATAGGTAGGTTTCACTCAAACCTATTTTGCTTTGTTTGAGCTCCCTCTTAATACCCTAGTTTCATGAAAAAAATCAAGTATAAACAGAACCACATTGTAAAAATAATTACATTAATTTTGAATCACAATTACTAATCAATCCAAGCCTGGTAGTTTGAGACCTAGTAGCCATTGATATTCTGGAATATAAAGTAAAAGAATAGATTGCACTGGGTACTTGTTAAAGATGTGAAGGAAAACTTTATTCAAGACTATTGCCATAGGGAAAAATGGTGGAACTCAACTCCATGGAACAAAAGGCTGGAGACTTTTGGAGCTCTGGGTGAGCTAATGGGAAAGAACTAGATGACGTTAGGGAGTAAATTGGTCAATGTGATTAGGCCTTCAGGGTTTGCTAATTTGAGTTTATCAAAGTCAGGTTCCTACTCTCCCACAGAGACTGGGAGATAGAGGCACTGTCTTTTTTGATGATTACATTTCAAAGTGATTAGCTGGCTCCCAGGTCCTTGAGAAAGACATCCCTGAATCGTAGAAGATTTACATCTCAAAGGCTCAGAGAAAGAAATTACGGTTGCAAGTTTTCTAATATAACTGTTCTAAGAAAAAGGAGGTCAATGGCCTATAGTGAGTAAGAAACTTGTCTAAAGTTCCGCCAGTCTGGGGGGAATATGGAGGCCTTTGGTGTTGGTCAGAATTAGACGCTTTTGATCTTCTCATGTATAAGTGATTGATAATAAGTAAGTGAAATTCTTGGAAGCAGCATTCCTTCAAGATATGTGGTGGGCACGCAGAGTATTATGAAATTTAAAGAGAGGATGAGCAAACTATGGCCCAGGACAAATGTGGCCCATCACTTTTCCCTCCCTCCCTCCCTTCCTTCCTTCCTTCCTTCCTCCCTCCATCCCTCCCTCCTTCCTTTCCTTCCTTCCTTCCTTCCTCTTTTTCTCTTGCCTTCTCTCTTTCTCTCTGTCTTCCCTTCTCTTCTCTTCTTTTTCTGTTTCTTTTCTCCCCCACCCCTCAATACTTTAGTTTGTATCTCCAAGGAAAAATAACATTTTTCTACAGAGTTATAACAACATTCTACCCAAGAACTTTAACACCAATATAGTACTATTATATCTTATAAGTCTATATTCAGATATCTTCATAATAGTCCAAAAATTGTACTTTATAAGTAATTTTAAAAATTCATTCATCAAGAATTCAATCAAAGATTACACATTGCTTTCAGTTATCATGTCTGTTTAGTTTCCTTTAATTTGGAACATTCTTTGTGCCCAATACACCTTTTTTTGGAAGAGTTCAAGTCAATTATTCTGTAGAATATTTTGCAACCTGAATTTGTCTTCTTGTTTCCTCATAAAGAGGTCAGATAAAACCTCACATCATTTTTTTGTAAATAAAGTTTTATTGGACACAACTATACTTATTAGATTATGTATTGTCTATTGTTGTTTTCATGCTATGATACAGAACTGAATGGTTTCAACAGCGACTGTGTGGCCCATGAAACCTAAAATATTAATTATCACTTTTCAGATAAATTTGCTGGCCCCTGATTTAGGATTTTATCTTTGACAGGGCAGAGTTTAAATTTTTGAGTTATCCATATTTAGCTGTGTGACCTTGGGAAAGACACTTAGCCTGTCTGAGCTTCACTTCAGTTTTACTTACCTTACCTCATAGAGTTTTTATGAGAGTTAAATATAAATTTGCTCCTAGCACCTGCTAATTTTAAATGTCTAGTTGAATTTATTAGCAAGGATTAATCCCTAGCAGAGAGATGAAATTCTCAAGGAAGAAATGTGTTTTACTAAAAAGGGAATTTATACAAAGCATAAGATGGTGGCCCAAAAGGCCCAGGCCCTGTTAGTAGGGAAGTTCTACGGGATATTGTGGTGTATGTACCAATATTTTCATTGCAAGCATTCCCCTTGTTAAAAGAAGATCTTGTACATTCCCTTCCTAAGAGACATGACCCTCAAAGATATTAGATCTGTCTCTAGCACCACAGTGTGAATCTTATCTTCAGCTCTCCTGGTTTCATTCTTCTAGCCATAAACCAACATGAAGGTGTGGAAAAAATGAAATAAAACCAAGTTATTCGTTATGTTATTCAACTAATAAATTAACATTGGGAAATCTCTATCTCAAGTTTTCTTGTTATCTGAGATGATAAAAATTTCTCCTTATTGCTCATGTAAGTAATTTATATTACTTCTAGATTTAGTCTCTAGAAGAAGGAAATAAATATTGCAGTTTCTATTTCGAAGCATAGAACACGAAAACACTCTAAACTGTCTCAAATGATCACTTTGCATTCACTCTTGCATCATTAATTTTCCAGATGGAAGATATCAATCTTCTTATATATTTTTTCTTTTTCTTTAGATTTCTCCATTATAGTCATTCTATAATCTAGCTGCAATTTCTTAACTTCTTTTTTTTCTATTTAACTGGCAATTTCATGTTTAAATACAACATACATAAAGTGTTCAAATCTTGTGTATACTTCATTGAAATTTGATGACGCAGACACACCCATTTAAGTAGCTCTGATCAAAACAGAGAAATTAACAGCATTCCCTCAACCTATCCCTCAGTCAGTGCTTCAAGCTTACATTCCAGAAATAAGCAATATTATGACTTCTGTTATCATAGATTAGTTATTCCTCTCCTTCACTTGATACATGTGAAATTAAATAGTAAGTACTGACTCTTTTGTGTCTCGCTTTTGGAAATATTCATGCTGTTGTATTTATCAGTAGTACATTATCTTATTTTGCTTTATGGTATTTGATTGCATGGATATACCACCAATTTGTTTATCTGTTCTAATGTTTATAGGCATCTGAGTTATTTTCAGTTGAAGGCTATTATGAATAATGTTGCCAAAGGCACCTGTGGATGCATTTTTGGGATATTTGTACACATTTCTGTTAGCAACTACTTATGAGTAGAATTGCAGGATTGTAGGGTACTTTTACGTTCAACTTTAGTAAATACTGCCAGTTTTCCAAAATAGTTGTACCAATTTGCACTCTTATCAGAAGCATCTGGAAAAAGTACATAAAAGCAGTAGACAAGAATTCTAGTTACTCTACATCCTCATTTACTTGCTATTGACAATCTTAATTTTTATTCTGGTTGTTATGTAATAGTATTTCATTGTGGTTTTAAATGTACATTTCCTAATAACAAATCATGTTGAGTGCCTTTTCACAAGCTTATTGGAGATCAGAATACCTTCTTTGGGAAATATTTAAGTCTTTTGCCCATTTTTTAAAAATTAAGATTTATGTCTTTTATTATTGATTTATAGGAACCCTTTACATATTTTGGTAATAGTTCTTTATTTTTTATATGCATTTCCTAAATCTTCTCAAATCTGTGTCTTATCTTTTCACTTTCTTATGTTGACTTTGTTTTTGAACAGAGGTTTTTAATTTTGATGAAATCCAAATATTAATTATTTCCTTTATGGTTGTATAATTATGTGTCTTATTAAAAAAATCTTTGACTACCATATGTCAGGAAGATATCTTGCTATGTTATTTTATAGAAGCTTTATCATTTTACCTTTAACATTTAGATCTTTAGTCCTATTAGAATTCATTTTTACTTACAGTGTGGTTTAGGAGTTGCCATTCACTTTTTATATCCAGACTGTCCCAGGTAGTAAACTTTATAGTGGTAAACTTTGCTTCTATTTTACACCTTGATATTTTCAAACAAACATATAATTTTCCATTGTGGTGTTGATCCTGTTCAATTAATTAATTATTTTTCTATGATATGATGTCTCTATGTCTATGATCTCGTTTAGTTGATACATACTTTTCTTGGTCATGTCTTAAATACTCCAGAAAACTTTAAATATGTTTTAGATATGTTCCTATTTAAATTCTTCTTTCAAAACTCTTTCTGACCCATTGATCCATCTTTGTCTTTGCTTTACAAAGGTTTCTACTTTAGAAAAAGAGAGTTTTTTTCACTGTATAGATAATATAGATTTTGAAAATAATTATCTTTTCAGAGCTTTCTAATGAGGAACAGTAATGGCCACATCCAAAACCTCCTTCTCAGCTGCTGTTCAGATTAATATACTGATTAACACCTTTTCCAAGTTGGGTTGAAGGTGAAAGTAATTCCATTTGGCAAAGCCTCAACCCATTTGCTGACATCTTCATTAACCCCACTGATAAGGAAACCATTTCACAATACAAATTTCTCAAGGCTGGAGATTTTATCTTCACAGAGTCACCTAACAATACTAATTTGAAGTATGAAACATGCAGGTTCAATTGCCTCAATAATTTCACTGTGCCCTCTCCTTTTATTTTTCCTATTTAAAAGGTTGACAAAATGAAACCAATTATTTCATACTCACTAGTAAAGGTTGATACTCAAAAGGACATTTTATATCTTCAGAAAAGATGGTGCAAAAGTAAAGCTTAAAGTGAATGAAAGTGTCATAATAGTAGGGAAAAACAAATGGCTGAAAATCTGTGAAGAGAATGATAGTTCTATTTGGCGTTCTATTAAACACAAGAAAAAAAATCCTAGAGTTTTTAAAAAGAATGCATATTAGCCATTCACCCTTTCTTTTGCACACTAAATTTTGGTTAAATTTTTTAAATGCCAATTTTTAAATTTCATAATCAGTTAAATAACTTTAATTGAGTAACTTTGGCTTTTATGAACTAGATGACATTTTCTCAACTTTATAGTAATTTTCCAGTGTCTACTGTCTATTCTTCAAAAGCAATTTTTAATAGGACTTCTAGAAATCTTCAGTTATAGCCAGTGGTATGCAGGTAAGTATTTAACAACTGACTCTCCAGAGAGAGGAAAAAGCACGATGACTTGTCACATT
Organism: Kogia breviceps; assembly: GCF_026419965.1. Lineage (NCBI taxonomy): Eukaryota > Metazoa > Chordata > Mammalia > Artiodactyla > Physeteridae > Kogia > Kogia breviceps. Next base: position 49,682,914 of record NC_081317.1, on the reverse strand, counting down.
TGTCAATTTTCATGGTATTAATACTCCTCCACCACTGAGGTGAACTTGAACATGATGTCACTGAATGGGAATTGGGAGGAAATATGCAGTAACACACCATCACATACTGTTATCATACTGGTTCATAGCTGTGGTTAAAAGGGACATCAGCAATAATTTTTCTATAATAGCTTAAAAGTTTCTTGTAAATCTCATGTTGGGAAACTCAGGTTGACAGTCATCTAGGTTTTTAGCTGCCTAGCAGTCCTGAGATAAAAGGTCTTGATTTTGCCTCATGGTAGAACATTTCTGTCCTGTATCCTAGGGGGATTATAATCCTGAATCCTCAGAGTATGAACCATATGGAAATTCAGAGATAAGATCTCAAGATGCTTTCCTACTAGAACTCCAGTCCCCAGAAGGTTCAGCCTTAGGGGCATAGGACTTTGATAGAATTTAGGAGGTTAGGCAGAGAAGAATTAGAAAATACAGCAGCAAATGAGTTCATGCATTATTGAAAAATTCAAGGGGAAAGGAAGAATATGTCTACAGCTTCAGGTTTTTAATCTTAGAATTGTTGGTTCATTAGCATTCATTTAAAATGATATCAGTTGATTTGTATACTGTGCCGTCTCAGGAAACATGATCATGCTATCGTCTGAACAAAGCATGCAGAGTGCTCTGCCTGAAAAGGTGTGGTTTAAATTAGAGGTTTCTAAACATTTACATGTATCTGAATCACCTAGAGGTCTTGGTAAAATGTGGATTCATGGACCCAGCTCCCACAGTTTTTGATTCAGTTGTTGTTCTGTGGGACCTAAGAATTTGCATTTCTAACAAGTTCCCTGGTGATGCTGTTGCAGATCCTGGAGACCACACTTTGAAAATCATTGGTTTTAATATTCTTCGGTTTCATTCTGTTACCATGAAAGGTCAATTCCATGTTGCATAGAGAATCTGATATTTATTTATTGTGTAGCTTCAGCTATGAACTGCAATTACCTTGTCTTCTAGTGTCTGTCTCAAGTAATACATAATGGAGATCCTAACTGGCTAATCTTGAGTATGACAGCTCCTTTTTCTATCTGCCTCTTTTTTTTTTTTTTAATAGAGACAAATATTTACTATTTGAGTGGTTATACTACTTTCTTCCTTCTCTTTAATTCTCACTTCTTCCCTCTTTCCTCCCTGTTTTCTTCCTACCTTCTTTTCTTTATCCTTCTCTCCCTTCCCTTATACTGTTCTCCCTTCCCCTTTTCTTCTTCCCTCCCTTTTTTTTAAAGATGTTGTTTTCCTGTGGACCATTTTTAAAGTCTTTATTGAATTTGTTACAATATTGCTTCTGTTTTTTATGTTTTGGTTTTTTGGCCCTGAGGCATGTGGGATATTAACTCCCTGACCAGGGATCGAACCCGCACCCCCTGCTTTGGAAGGCGAAGTCTTAATCACTGGACCGCCAGGGAAGTCCCACCCATTTTCTTTTCTTCAGTCTCTTCCATTTCTTCCTACTTGTCCCCCTTCCTCAAGCCTCCTTTCATTTATTCTCCACAATTATTTTCATAAATGACAGAGCCTTTTCCCACCCCAGTAGCTATTAAGATATAATCTGTACTTATCACAGTTGATGTCTGCATTGAAGAACTATTTGTTATAGTATTCTGTAAGTCCTTTTATTTTTAAAAATATGGTGGTACAACTTTGCATAAGCAAAATAATAAGTGTCTCCTTAGTAAAGCATACTACAGTATCTAGTTTTATAACAGTCTAGGGAGAGGTGAGGATAGGGAAGGGTCAGGTGGTTTTCAAGTTACTTTACATTCCTCCAGATATTGTTCATTTTAGTTTTATATTTAAAATATTTTAGTATTATATGGCTTAAAAACATTATCTACATATAATATTATATATATATACATATATATACACACACACACACAGACATACAAACACACACGCATACTGACATACCATAGGCATTTAGTATAGAAATATACTATAATGAAAATCTCTGAGTATAACAGTACCTGAGAGGCAGGGCTCAAGTGTTATTGAAGTGCTATGAAAAAGACATAAGGAAAGTAGAAATTAGACATTTGAATTTTTTTTTTTTTTTTTTTTTTTTTGTGGAAGGAGTTTGTGATCACAAAGAAAAAAAAAAGTTAGCTGTCTTTTTCATTGAAGAATTGTCCAGATCTTGAGATTAGGATCCATGGGGCTCTGGCGGGGGAACCAGATAGGGAATCAACATAGACCAAATTGCCATTTGTTTTCCAGACAGTGCAAAAAGATAGAAAATAAGCTACTGATTTTATCTCCCAGGTTTCAGTAGTTGACTTAAGAATCATATAAGGGATTGGCCCCGGTGGAGGACTGAGCCACTAACTCCAGCAAAGATGCATCCATCTTGGGCAGTGAGGTGATGGAGGTCAGCACATATATTTTAGGCCTGGGGAAGCTGAATACTAAAGAAGAAACATGTGGGTGCTGAAATCCTTATTTGCTGGTTCCCAAAGGGATTCACATATTTGGTCTACTCAAATAGTTTCTGAATTGTCAGATGCAGAGTACTTTCTGTGTATTAAAAATTCATATTGATAATTTTCTATTATTTTAGCTATCTCTAGGAGTACTGGGAATTATAAGTCCTGCAGTATGCAGTATTAGTGATTACTTGGGAAAATTCATATGACAAAAGATGGAGAGATTGTGATATATACTCATCTGGGCTTAGAAAACTATGTCAAAAATTTCTTATGCAACCATTAGACATCATCATTCCGAAAATATTATTTATATTTTAACACATGCATTTTGTTAGATTGCTGTAGTACACCATTGTAACGTTCTTATAAGGTAGTTCCTTAGCTATTAATTAGAAAAATCACCAGTTTAATGTCCCTGTGGCCTAACACTCCTGAGCATTTATGCAATATAGTGTAGACGGTATCCTGTTTCAACAGGAGGCCAGAGCTCTGTGTTAGTTTCCTAGGACTGCTGTAACAAAGTACCATAAACTGGATAGTTTAAAGCATCAGAATTTTTTTCTCTCACAGTTAAGGAAGGTAGAAATCCAAAATCGAGGTATTGCCAGGGTTGGTTCCCTTTGGAGATTCTGAGGCAGAATCTATTCCATATATTTCTCCTACTTTCTGGTGACTTACAGCAATCCTTAGCATTCCTTGGCTTGTACAGGCTTTACTTCAATCTCTGTCTCCATCCTCATATGGTGCTCTCTGCTCTATGTGACTTCATGTTTTCATACTTTCTTATATGGATAGCAGTTATTGGACTGAATCCAGGAGGACCTCATCTTAGCTAATTTCATCTGCACACATCTTATGTCCATATAAGGTCACATTCTGAGGTTCCAAATAGACATGAATTTTGGCGGGGGTAGAGGTAGAGGGACTGTTCAACACAATACACCGTCTTAACAAATTACTATTAAAGATTATTAAAGAAAAGTATATGTTATATATGTCAAATATTGAAGAGTATACATGTATGCTAAAACTTTCTCTGACATTGGATTTATTGAAATCAATATTCATAAATGTCTGGGCATTGTAAGGAAAACTAAACTGAACTCTGCTACTATCCCAGAGCCAGAACTTATATTTCCATCACTCCTAAGCCCCATGTATGCCTAGTTAATACTTCAATAATTAGCGTTTCTTTAATGACAACAGATTTTTTTTAATCTCTAGTAGCTCTTATATTTTTGTGTCATTCAGCCTTCCCTCTTTCACCATACTAGAATATTTGACTTTCTTTGTGACATTTTGGTGAATTGAAATTATTTTCAGGCTTAACGTCCTTCGAAGAATCTCTGCCAATATTAGTTTATTCATTACCTACCCTTCTATACCAGATAATATCTCATCTCACACGATCCAAGTCCCTCACACAGACACTATGGCACAAGATATTTGATTGATTTTTGTACTTACCTACACTATTATAAATAGTTTAACATCCTAAATGCCTGTGACAAAATTTTGAGAATGTATATGTAAGAAAAGTTTGACTATTTCTTCTTTCAAATAGCAGAACAATACGACACATAAATTAACTTCCATAAAGAATCATCTACTGATAGGGAGCAGGCATTTGAGTAATGTCAAATTTCTTCCAAATTATACCTTTGAGGTCTTGCAGTCTGTAGGATTCTGTTTACTTCCTGTTGAATTCCATAATATGTGATATTTTGAAATTGCCATACAAGCATAATCATACTCTAAATTTTAAGTGATTATTTTAAAATTAACTAGAAATTGAGGTAGTAGCCAGTCATGATGTTGAATATATCTTAAAAATTATTTCCAAGGATATCAGAATAAGAATTAAACATAGCTAAGTGTGTTTAGAATTTATGTTCTTACTGATTTAAAGGGTAAGATTTCATAATTATCTGATGCTATGACAAGGTCTTTCAGACTTGCCTCTCTAGGTATGGCTTCCAGAACATATAGGGGAAGAATTTGGGGGTGGGTTTTCTGCTTCCTTGTTATAATAGAAATTCCAAGATAATGTCCCAGGTGCCAATGATTTGGTGATCCTGCTGGTGAAAAATAGTACTTTATAAAATAACAAGTTTTAGAAATTATTTTAAACCATGGAGTCTCTACAAAGGTCAGTAGCAAGCTCCTTAGTACCTAAATGATGTGTGTGTGTGTGTGTGTGTGTGTGTGTGTGTGTGTGTGTGTGTATGGTTTTGAAGGTGGAGGGGTAGGGAGGTGCTTTTTATCTAGCGAGTGTCTACTCAGTAGGACAGTAGGATATTAAGAAAGGGAAACATATAATTTACATCATAAAAACAGTTTTAATTTTAATCCTTATAGGGAATATAGCTTTCATTTGTGTATATGAAGGCTGTGGTTAAAAAAAAAAAGGTGAAGTTTAGGTTAATATATACTTGTGTAATAAAATAAAAGACAAGATTTTTTTACATGTGTAGAAATAGAATTGCCATCTAAAACGTGTGGAAAATATCAATTCAGCTATAGAAACTTCCATTCATAGAATTAAAAACAGAAAAACCTTTTAATGTCTTCCACAAATAAATATACTGTTGTCACTTTAATTTGAAGATTATAACCCAATAGGACTCCTCAATTTTAGGTACACATAGAATTCCTATAGAATTATCTTTATTATCTATCCTGTTATTCTAGGTTTCAGTGTTTGCGTGACCACATTTTAGGGCTAAAAGAATAGTCTCTTAGAACATGTGTCCAATCTCCTTAATTTGCTGATTGAGAAATTTAAGGTTATAATCATAACCTTTTTTTTTTTTTTTTTTACTTGTGCCAAGTCACAGATATTCAGTGCCTCAGCCAAAATTAGAACCTACGTTTCCTGACTACTAGTCCAGTGGACTTACCATAGACTCAAACTACCACACCAAAATGCTGCTGTTGATATGTTACTTTTTTCCCACCTTTTGGCCTTCATTACCACTTCCTTGCTAAGATATTCTTCAAGCCCCTATGGCTCATTTTTCCTATATGTGCAGATGTCTACTGACTGTACACATCCATTTTAATTTTCTTGTAAAATAGATGTTGTGGGGTATAACATTGCATGAAACATGACTAAAGAGAGCGTTGTGACTTTTTACTGAGGAATAATTCATAATATTTGATAGATAGGTTTTTGGAGAACATGTTAATCAAGTTTTTAATAGGTGATTATAATGCCTCTCTTTGCTCTTGTTGATAATTTTTGCTTTAAATGAAAAAATATTTACATATGTCCTGCTGTTTTTTTATCTTTCTGTTATAAAGAGTGGATTTCACAGGTTGCATTACCACCCTTGAGTATACATAGCCTATTAATATATATTAAACGATCTATCCTAATCCCTTTTCTCTATTTTTCTGGTTCTTCATTGACTTTTAACTATCCATATCACCTGTGTTTAGCATATTTATTTTACTTATTTGACATGATCTATTAATTAATTTTTAATACATTTATTTGTGTGATAAACTATTAAGTTTATTAGTCCTTTTATTAGTGTTTTTTTCTCTTTAGTTCATAAATAATTTTCTTTAAAATGCTAAAATTATAAATTTTATTTTTTAAAATATAGCCTCTTTACAGATTTCTAGAGAAGATTGTGACTTGATTATAGTTTTGGCTATTTCTTCATAACCTTGTTGACATGATTAAGGAGAAGTAAACAAGAAGGCAAGCCTACATCAGCATTGAGAGCTAGTGAAGGATGTTAAATACATGTCAAGAACTCTAAGGAAGCAATAGGTGCTCAAGAGGAACAAATATAGAAAATCTTGACTTTTAGGGGAACTCTAAATGAGAGGGTTAAGGGGTGAATCAGAAGGAAGTTCCTAAGAAAGCAGAGAATCTACCTTTTAATCGACAGTGTTCACTGGAATTGGTTGGTAGAGTTACTGCAGGGGCCTATGTTTTCTTTGAGTGACAATTGTACAGTTGACTTTTCTTATTTGAGCTTTACTTAGTGTTTTCTGCATATTTCAGCTGTAAACATATAGTATTTTATAATTAGTAAATTTGAAACCAGTTATATAATACAATGATGGTGACCATTCCCTGGTTTTATGAGTTTGTTTAAATTCTATGAGATACGTTAGGTTGAAATTTACTCTGAAGAAAAATGATACAGATTATCTGAAGTTTTCTCATATTTACTAGGTCAAGAATTATAGTAAGAGAATTATTTTCTTGTCCTAGCCACCCTCCTATTGACATTGATCCCAGGTCTAGTGGATGTAAAAAAGTGTATAAATTACTTATTTTTCAATCTGGTACATTAGGCAAGAGTCTTAGTCAACATTGTCGATTTACTGAAATTTTTGAGGAATATTCTAACACTTTGATGTAGACATAAATATGAAATGACTAAGTTTATGATTCATCCTATAGTATGTAAATTCTAAATCTGAGGGTCTTATGCTTAAACTTCTTTCTGTGGAGGTAAATATTCCACTCTTTTGAGGGAAACATAATAAGATTGTTTCCTACTTTATCACATCCATACACAGGGTCTCCCCATGTTAAAATAATGCAGCCTAGACTATAGTATAAATTATTTTCAGCAGTGCTGAAGTGTCACAGAAAAAATAAAAATGGGTGCTTCCCTGGTGGCGCAGTGGTTGCGAGTCCGCCTGCCGATGCAAGGGACACGGGTTCGTGCCCCGGTCCGGGAAGATCCCACATGCCGCGGATGGCTGGGCCCGTGAGCCATGGCCGCTGAGCCTGCACTGGGAGGCCCGCGTACCACAAAAAAATAAAAAATAAAAAAATAAAAAATGAAAATGGTTTCTCAGGGGATAAAAACAAAGTAGAGTGATAGTATATATTTTCACCTGAGATCTGAAAAGGTGAAGTGCAAAAGGAAATGAAAAGAGTAGAGATGAAAAGAATTTTCTAGATGAAAAAAAAAATCTATAAAGCAAAAGATTGATGTTCCCACAACAAGATTCTAGCATGAAAAAAATACTCCCATCAAAATAGGAAATGTGAACCTCTATGAAAAAAAACCTCTCTAATTTTATTTCCAGTTACTTTTGGCCACACCTTATTTCAAACAAATTAATTAAATAATGAGATAAATGTCCCTCAGTCCCCAACAGTTATAAAAGATGGTCCACAGTTTCAAGATTGAAATTGGCTCAGTTTAGGACACTGTTGAGTTTTTACAGAGAGTTGTCTAAAAACTTGGTTTCTGGTTTGTTCTCTACTATTCACTAGCTATTTAATTCTATGTAACTCACTACAGTTGAGATAATTTATGTTAAAGCACTTTGAAAAATTCAGAATGCAATATGAGTGGTTGTTTTTATAATATTATTGTTATACAATGATACAAGCAAATACATTTTAATTAGTTTAGTTTTCATAACAACATATGCAGAATAGTGAACCTTTTGAAAGACTGTTAAATCAAGTTGGTAGAATATACTGGACAATAAATATCTTTGCATATGTTTGCATAATAGTTTTTAATGTACAGAAACTTAATTTTGGATGAATCTGTACACTTGAAAACACTGAAGCTGTTAACCCGGATTTTAAAAATCTAATCAAATCCTAAATTATGGGAGATTAGTCTTTAATGTTTAATTTTATAAATAGGTATTTAATGATGTTTAGGGATAATTATTATATGTACAAACCATCAGTTTTCTTTCTAAAAAACTACTCTGGAGGGGTCACTTATTACCAGTTATTTACTAAGCATTGCAGTTTAGAAAGAGGGAAACCAGGAGGTTGTACCAGGACTGATTACACTTATTTGACTGTCTTAACAGTGACCAAGTAATACATCAAGTGTTAAGCTTCTCTCTAAATAGTTTGTGCTCTTTTGTCCACAGACGTGTCTCAGGGTGCTATATTTTGTATTTCCTTAGGTACATAAGGATTGATAAATTTTTTGTCAGTTATAAAATCATAAACCTGAGCCCAGAGTTATAAGGACCTCGCTGAAGATTTCTCAGCTATCAGTCTAGTTCAAGACACTTGATTCTCAGGCTGGTGCAGTTTCCATTGCACTATGCAGTTTGGAACAATCACTAACTGGAATAACACTGCAGAGTTGGGACAACCTGGTGATTCTATTTGATGTTGGCAGCAGTGCCCTAGAATAGGAAAGGGGACGGTTATAATCATGCTGTACACTCATTGAATCCTAAAAAGCGAACTGACTCTTCTGAATGCCTTGGTGTCCAGAATTCGTATCTGTGGCCCTGACATAGGAGTTTGTGTTACTCAGAAGGTATACAGGGGTGCAGGAAGAAAAATTTAAAAACTTCTATAAACTAAAAATAAGAAAGCTAGATATTACTAATATTCAATATACAAACAGACAGAATCAATGTATATAATTATATATAATATATATTATTATATATCATAATATATTAAATAAATATGTATCAGAGGTTCATGCTCAACATTATTTTACTTTTAGAAGTACACAATGAAAAACATATGAAGATCAACTCTAAATTGCTAAAATCAGTGAATACATTATTTACATTGATGTACTTAGGAGGCCCGGAGTAAGTTTTTAGAATTTTTTTATCATATTATCAAATTGTGAAGGTGAGTCATACACTTAACTTTCCATTAATTAATTCAAGTTCATTATTCTAAATATTTATTGAGTGACTACTGTGTGCTAAACACTACAGTGAATGCTAGGAATACAGCAGTGAAGGAGCAAGGTTGCTACCTTCATGGAGCTTGTTATCTAGTTATGAAAAGTTTTAGGTTTAGGAACTAGACACAGAATTTCAGAGATTATAGCAGCAACTAGTCCCCTATTTTTACAGCTAGGAAGCAGACTCAGAGTGGTTAGAGGTCTTACATGTGTTTAGTTTAAGGGATTTTGGTTTGTAGAATTCTCATAAATTTCCATCTTCTTCTTGTCACTCCCTTCCTCAATCATCAAGCACTTAGTGGCATCTTCTACCCTGGTCTTTATCCAACCAAATTCCTAGAGCTTTCGCTGGTATTGGACACCATAGACCTGCTTTCTAACAACAGTGTTCCACTCACTTCCCCCTAATTACACTCTAATTCTCAAAGCTAGTTATTGTAAAGAAAGTACCTAATGAAACTGACTTGTATGTAAAATATTTATGACTGACATCATACTTAACATAACTAAATTATAACTCAATTTAGTTCACATTTATTGAGTGTTTAGTAAGTTTTGGAGACTATTCTATCAAATGGGAATGATTCATGGAGTCCCTACAGTGTGCTTAGTACAGAATTGTCCAGAGTCTTGGTGCTCAATAAATGTTGATTGAATGGATTAATAACCTTCCCATAAGTATCTGCATCTTATGAAAAGTGGTCTACTAGAGTGGAAATAGAATGATATTTGGATTCAAATATTGATTTTAATCTCATTTTTCTCCTTATTTTCTAGTAGCCTTTGCTAAGCTATTTAGCTTCTCTAAGCCACAGTCTCTGACTACTTAAAACAAGACTGAGTATCTCACTTCCAATGTTACAAGTATTGCAACCAGTGTAGGCAAAGCACCTTGAATACTGCATATAGTAGGCAATTTTTTTATATTAATTTTAAAAATTAGTTAAAACAGAGGAATAAATCTCTAATAGGAGAATTGTAGTCAATGTCAAACTTATGAGAAACATTGATTAAGCCAAGTGTTCCTCCAGAATATTGGTATATGCCCTATTGACTATGGACATAATATGGACAGAGATAGAGAATCTTGAAGTGTGGAACCCCCTTTTTTTTTTTTTGCGGTACACGGGCTTCTCACTGCTGTGGCCTCTCCCGTTGCGGAGCACAGGCTCTGGACGCACAGGCTCAGCGGCCATGGCTCACGGGCCCAGCCGCTCCGCGGCATGTGGGATCTTCCCGGACCGGGGCACGAACCCGTGTCCCCAGCATTGGCAAGAGGATTCTCAACCACTGCGCCACCAGGGAAGCCCTATGGAACCCTTTTTTAAAAATAAAACTCACTTTATGTGCGTCTGGCTTTCTAAAACAGAGGAAATAAGGACAAATTTAGCAAAATCTTCTTTTAGACAATAAACAGGAGGAAGAGTATTTTATTTAGATTGAATCTAGGGTTCCCCACAGGTTATACTCCATAGTCTTTGTCGTGAGAACATTCAGTGGTCACAAATATGTACACAAACATAATGGATGAGATAGCAGGTTAAAACGTTATTGATAATATCTTGTATTTCCTAGAAAAGTATTATGTTAGTATTTATGAAACTTTAATCTCCATACTTGTATATTTTGTCAGTAAAAAATAAAGTTCTTGGAAAGATATGAGTGCAGCTCATAGACTTAAAGAATAATTTGAAAGCCCAGCCTCCAGAAGCCCCAGAGACCAGGGAGGCTTTAGAAGTCCAAGTAACAGCAACTAAAAGTTGACCTCTTTGAGGTGCCATCCTCAAATCAATCAGTTCCAGAGGTGGTTGGCTGGGACACCTTGACTAACAATCTTGCCAAGTTTATATGAAGTATGGAATGAGCAGTTACTCAAAGAAAAGTGGAGAATTCTCAAATGTTTTGAGAACTGTGTTTAAAAAAGAACTTATATGAACCAAGTTACTGTCATATATATATGTTTACTTTAAATTGAAATATGTGACCTTAATAGTCTTACAACTAATATATAACCACAATACAAAATAATTTTGTGTTAGTTGGGGTACTCTAAAGAGCAGATACTTAGATGGGATTAGACATTAAAAAGGTTAATGAGACAAAAGAGCTATGAAGAATAAAGGAGAAGAGAGCACTAGTAAGAGGCAGAGCCTTCAGTCCACTCTGAAAGGCTGATAGGAGAAGCATGATTGGGTAGGAAGATTCTGATTTCAGAGTAATTTTGAGAAAAATTTAGCCAGGCTGATAAGAACTCCTCCAACGAAAATTGTTTAAGAAGTACTAAATAATTACCTGTTAGAGGAGATGGCACTAGAACCACTGTGGTGCTCACTTCTTGGTTCTGAGTAATCCGGGGGAAACATGATCTCTTAATGATTGTAGTTGTATATCCAGAGGGTGGCTATCTGGTGCTTCCTGTACCAGCAGATCTGAGCAGCACATGTCCATGGTTGCCACAATTACACAGTTAAAAAATGAAGAATTCTCTTCTCCCCAGTTTCCAAGTCACTCAGTTTTCTTCCATGCCATCTGTTTCCCCCAAATAAATAATGGCTCACTATATACAGGATGTTTGTTCTTTAACCTGTCTTGCAGATCTTTCTGTATCCCTTCATTAGAGATACTTCATTCTTTTAACTTGTTAATAACTACATTATATGAGATGTATAAATGCACCATTCCTCCTTTGATGAGTTTTTAGATTATTTTTAAAATCTCTTGCCATTTGAACAATGCCAAATAAATTTTATTATATCCTTTTTTATATACCTTTGTGGATATATCCCAGAAATAGGATTACACAGTCACAGGTAATTTCTTTTAAAATTAACCACTTTATTTAGAGATAATTATAGATTCCCATGTAGCTGTAAGAAATACTACAGAGATTTACCCAGTTTCCAACAGTAATAACTTGTAAAACTATAGTAATTGCAATACAGCAATTGGGATATTGACATTGATACAATCAGCTATCTTATTGAGATTTCTCCAGTTGTATTCATTTGTGTGTCTGTGTATTTGTATATATAGGGGCATTTGTTTGTGTGTGTGGTGTATTTAGTTCTATGCAATTTTATTACTAGTATAGGTTTATGTATTCACCGTGACAGTCAAGATACCAAACGGTTTCTCTACCACAAAAACCCCTTGTGTTGCCCTTTTATAGCTACACTCACTTCTCTTCTTCCCTTATCCTACCCTAACACATGGCAATTACTAATCTGTTCCCCATTTCTAAAATTTTGTCATTTCAAGTATGTAAACTCTTGGAATTGACTATTTTCATCAGCAAAATTCCCTTGAAATTCATCATAGGTTGTTGTGTATATTGGCAGTTGATTTATTTTTATTGCTGAATAATATCACATGGTATAGATGTACCAGTTTGTTTAACTGTTCAATCATTGGAAGGCATTTGGGTTATTTACAGTATTTGGCTATTATAATAAAGCCTCTGTGAATATTCATGTATAGGATTTTGTGTGAAAAATCCTCTATTGGATTGCTTTAATCCTTTGTCAAAAATTAGTTGAGGATATTTGTTTGGTTCTTTTTCTGGGTTCTCTATTCTGTCCCATTTATCTAAGTGTTTATCCTTCTGCCAAAATCAGACTTTCTTGATTACTATAGACATATAATAAGCCTTAATAGTGGTTCATAATTCATTCTTAAGATTATATAGTATATTTATGATTGTAAAGTTCATTTGTCTCAACTTTCTTTCTAGAACCTAGGGTATTCTAAAAAATTAAGCCTTCAAGTATTAAAATTTCAATGTTCAATATAAATTTATTGACACCAATGCATTTTTACCCTAGTACCTCAGTGCTCTGGCACAAGCAATTCACAACTATTCTATTGGAGTGACGATTGCTATGTATTTTTGGAAGAAGCCTGGTGATAGTTTATTAGAAATTAATGGTGAGCATGCTCTTTTTATCTAGAACTAAAATATTTTTATTTTCAAAGTTCCTTCTCAGGACCAAATTTACTTATAATAGAGGTTTCACTAAGGTTTAAAGTTGGTACTATACTCAGGTGAACTCTGCAGGGAAACTAATCAATGATAAGTGGGATATCTATGGACTATTTATGGTTATATTTATGATTTTTTCCTGAAGAACTGCTAGGAAAAAGCTTTATTGTCATAATTTCTTGTATTTTTCCTTTTTAAGCATATTTTGTTTATATGAGTCAAGGACTATAAAATAAAAACATTTGATTATTCTGTAGTGTTTATGGTGCAGTATATGGGTGAATAAATTCAACAAATGCAGAGTTGATGAGAAAGAGAAAATGTGTTTTTATTTATTTAATTTGAAAAGTTAACATAGCCATAAAATTCATCCTAATTTCAGAAAAAAATACATTAAATCATTCCATTTGTTTACTTGGTGGGGATAAGGGAAAGGGAGACCATGAGAAGTTAGCAAACCTCCCTTACAAGAGCAGAAAATATTGAATAAATATTCCATTTTCATATTAGATGCGAGAGTAAACAAATGTTATTTCAAGAATCCTCCTTACAGAAATCCTGCAGTTATGATTTTTTTATGGATAAAATTTTATCCATTTTAATTAATTAATTATCTCCTCAGAGCCATAAGAATATGAAGTTAGTATTTAGAAAACAACTGAATTATACGAAGCAAAAGAGATAAGTAAAGGTACAACTGTTAATATGAGGCAAGTCATTACATAATATAGTGTGAAGAATTTTAAAAATATTATTGTAATAAATTGAAAAATGACAAATTATAATGACAGCCTTCTACATCTGTGGATATGGAGAGTCGACTGCACTAGCCATTTTACATAAAGGACTTGCGTATCCGTGGATTTTGGTATCTGCAGGGATTTTGGTATCCTGGAACCAATCTCCCATGGATACCAAGGGGTGATGGTACATCCCAGTGTATTTCTGATTTGACTAAAAGGTTTTAAAATGACTAAAACTCAGTAGCTGCTTATGATCTCAGAGGTAATCTTAGGAAGTGCAAAGCATTAAGGATGAAGGAATTGCTGTTTTACTAAATCAAAGAACATCTCTGATGACACAGTATAGACTGGAGAAATGAGAAACTTTTGTATATGAGTTCTGAACAACTATACCAGACATAGAGGGCTCTCCACTCACAGAAATAAGACAACAGGACAATAAAGTAATAGAAATTGGGAGGAAGTGCTTAAAAGATAGTGAGATATATTTGTCTCGATTTATCATTTGTTAGTTATGGAAAAAGGCTTCAGGACCATCCTGCCTCCTGATTCTTAACTGTATTTTCATTTTTTGATTATTTGTCTGTTTCTCTGCTAAATTGTTAATTTGTTGAAGGCAATAATTGTTAATTTGTTGAAGGCAATAATTGTATCTGTTTATCCTTGAACAGGTTTTAATGTACTGAACGTAGTTACTAAATTTTTCTTCTGGGATATGAGTTATTCTAGCTTGTATAAAAAGCAAATCTTCAAATATACAAAATTAAACCATAACTCTATGGGAAAAAATTTGTTCCAATTTGCAGCTTGACAGTATGTAACTTAGTGCATTGAGAGCCAGTATGATGTTGTGATGTAGGTCAAACTTACTGTTTTTGAATCCCAATTATATTCCTTTAAACAACATGATCTTTTTGTACCTCTGTTTTCTTATGTACAACCTGCTGAATAAAAATGTAAGTCAATGAGTTAAGCACATTGTTAAATTTTACACAGTGGGGAACTGCTTATGTTGAGTCATTCTGTCACAGTCTAAATTGGTTACCACCATGTTTTGGGATATTTCATGAATTGTACATAATCAATGAGTTAACTGGTATGTATTACTTATATAGTACTTTCACACCAAAATTCAGTAATCAGAATACTTTCATGAACCATATCAAAGAATTAAAATTAAATTAGAGCTGTGTTCATTGCTTGTGGACTTGTATTTCAAAACTTGATACAGCTCAATGACCATAATGTTATTATACAACTCCAGCCATCAAACATGTTAGAAAATTCCCAGAAACTATCCTTTAGTGTAGCTGGGCATGGCCTTGACACCAAAAATGAAGACTTTGTCAATAGTAGAATTTTAGGGACATTTGAGTTTGTGTTATTTAAATAACTATTAACATAGCGCTGGTCAAATACTTACATTCTACTCAGGCAACAAAATCTCATACAAAAAAAAAATCAGTAAACCTTTTTGCAATTAGAAGTTTTACTGACATCAGTTGCACTAGTGAAGCTTCAGTAGGATCCTTTATCCTTAACAGTAGGATTCTTTGTTCTTTTTTTTTGTTTGTTCCGTTCATAAGGTGGAACAGAATATGTTATGCTCTGTTATCAAAGCTTGTCCTCATAAAATGTATATACAGCTTGATGAGTCAACTGATGTTAATGATTTGTTAAGTTACTAATATGTGTGAATAAGTAAAGAAGAAAGTGATCACAGAGCAGTTATTGTGCTTTGAAAAAATGTGATTAATATAAAAGGAATCAATGTGTTCAGTCATATCATAGACTTCTTCAGGAAGCCAAGGCTGCTTCTGGTTGGCTAGAAAAACCAACTGGGATTTTTTTGTGTGTCTCTGGGAGGAAAGTATCATGATCACACAGTGCAGGTTGTACCTTCATGCACCTGCTACGTAGACTTTGCATGAATTTAAAGTATAAATTTTCTCTGATGCTATGCACAGTAAATGACATCAAAGATATACTCTGAACTTTTGTCTCCCTGGAGGTTTTATTGGAGAAATAGACACCAAGCAAATGATCCTTTGACAAACAAGGTGGCTCTCCTGTGAGGTGGCTCTCCTGGGGTGAGATAGTTACTAAGTTTTTTGAAAGGGGTAAAAATTATATTTTAATTTATAACAGCAAAAAAAGACAGCTTATCCTTCTTCTAGAAAATATAATTTTTTTCCTAAGTGAGGTCAATAATGTATGCAGATAAGTGGGAAGAACACATTAGAATACAAAGAGAGACTTTCCATTGTATTTTTAAAAGAACCACATATTTTGACAAAACATTCTAAAAAATACATTTTTACTAAATTTTTATTTCCTGAAGGAGCATTTGTTTTAGAAAATGAGGGACTGATGTAGTAATTGGTGTGACATTATTAGATCCATTTCATTTTAACTTTGTCAGTGATGGTGGTTTGAGATACCAGTCTATCCCTGAACCTGAGTAAAGGTTAAGTTAGTGAAACTTGAGTATTTGGTTTTCAGTTAGCTCCATTTTTATAACTAGCAACGTAACTACATACATAGGAAACTGGAGTATTCTATTTTAGAGTGTGGGTGTGTAAATTACTGTCCCTAAAGGTATCCCAGGTTATAGCATGCTCCACCCAACTGTCCAGAATGTCACAAAGTTCAGTGTTTCTGTCTCCCAAGATGTCAAGCCTAATTGCTTCCTCACATTCAAAGGGCAAGTACTGTTTGCTGCTGAAACTCAGACTGTTCAAAGAGGCAGGGCTTCAGTTCACTCAAGCCCTTGCCATTTCTGCCTCTACTTTCTTCTCACTCTTAAAGAAACACAGCACTTTTAATTTTATCCAAGAGGTAATGCTGGGTTGTGACAACCTTCCTTTAAGAGTTGGTACACGGGTATAAGTCTCCTTGAGAGGCAGACAAAACACTGAAAGTTCCAAGAACTCATCACACTGCCAGAGGATCACGTCCCACAATTGGTGGTAGGGCTGAGCTGCTTGTTTTAGTTCCTCCCATTTAGGGGATTGCTTTTATTTCAGGCTACCCTAGATCCTTCAGGCTCTGGGAGGGAACATTTTCCCCAAGCCCATTGTTTTTTGTCAACTGCCTTATACTGCCAAATAGTCCTGGCTTCCCTACATAGCAGCACATTAGATTCAGCCATGTGAACACTTGCTCAAGGAGAGAGCATGTCCTTTGGTAGGCCGTGGCTGAGCAGGATTTAGAGTCTGCAATTTTGTGGATACCAAAAATACCCTCCTTTCACCACTAGACTTGATGCAGGATGAACTAATGATTGTTTCACTTTTTATGTCCATGGTTGTTTTTCATGTTTCACTTTTTCTTGTCTCTGTGTCAGAGTCACCTGCTTCAAATCTGATGGATGTTAATAATTTAGAATCTTTGGGATAATAGATTGGGTTCCTAATTTCTTTCTTCTCAAAAGACCTCTGGGCTCCTTAGTCAAACCAGTCCCCTCCTTTTCAGGAAAATTTAAGAAATAGCAATCAATACTTTTCTCAAGAGGGGAAAAAAAGAATTCTGCCTTATTGGACAAGATACTATTTGTAATATTTGACATAGGAGAATTGTCACTATTATACATCAATACCAAAACTAACAACTGCCTAAGGAGGAGTGATAAAATATACATGGCAATTCCCAAAGTAGTTCCTCATTTCTTGAATAGTATTGAACAATGTAGTAGTAGGAAAGCCACTGAACTAGTTAACTTTGAAAATGTTTAAGGCACACACCTTTTATGTATTATTTTATTATTACCTCAAAACTAAAATATGTCCTAATTTTTATTCTTTTGTTTTTATAATTTTTTAAATTAAAAACAGTATCAATGAGTTTTAAAAGAGGTGTGAGGAACAGTTTTGAAACAAGTTGCAGGAAAGGTTAAGACTCACTGTTCTGGCACAGGTTAGGCCATTTGGGCCATATTTATTAAATAAATTAGAAAATTAATATGATTTTATTCAATGAATGAGTGCATGAATAAGCATAATTTAGAGATTAAGAAAACCTCATAAACATTATATGAAAAGATTCTCCATCTATGAGTTTCACGGAAGAACATCATACACATTTTTTTTTAATGCTAAAAACTATTCAAACGATGTTTTCAGAAACACTGTCAATAACTGACAAAAACTGTGACAAACAACTAAGCGATTTGCAAGGTTTAAGATATAAGACAAAGCAGGCCAACAGGACCTATGATCTATATTAGGGCTTAGAATTCAAGTATTACTGTCCTTAAGTTCATGCTATTTCTGCTCAGGCAGTAGTGGCTTTGACTCATGGATGCTCTTTCAAGACCTTCTCAGGCCTTATATTTAACTGAGATTTTCTCTATAAAGCAGAAGTGCCTTTACCATACTATAATGATCAATAAAGATGGATCATATACATAATAAATATAGAGTGCCCTGACTTAGGTATGACAAATTCATAAGGGAGAGAATAAAGACCTGCACAGAGAGAAGAATAAATAAAATGGGGACTGAAGGATTAGATTCTATTCAGAACTTTCATATTCTGCCTCACATTTATTCTGCTTACTGTTACTCCAACTCAGAGTCAATAATACTACAGTACATCTAAGAAGCATACCCTAAGAAATGTTACCTAAAAGAATTCAAAGTAAAACTAACTCATGTTGTAATACTTAAGCATATCTGCCACTAAACAAATGGTATTTACATACATGCAAAATTTATTTTAATATCGAATTAATTGTATGCTACCAGAATTCCAAAACCATGTCGTTTGTACTTGTGTTAATTTTACATGAAGTTTTAAGTCATATCTCAGATTATATACCAACCTCAATCTGTGAATCAAAATGAAACGTAATATTTAGAAAATGTCTTTTTATACAAGCTGCAATATCCACTGGTTGTCTTTTATTTTAGCAGTGGCTTCGCATCGTGTTTACCCTTTAATCAGAGTGTGACATTAGCTTCGTTCTCTTGTGTTTAGTAGCTTCATTAAAAACATGAATATTTGCCACCAAAAGAAAGAAAATATTTTCTTTTTGAGTACAATTCAAATGCCTTAAAGGTTAAAAAAAAAAATCATATCCCTGTCATTGTACTGTGAGCTTAAAAGAGGAATACAGTTTCAGGTTGATAAACTCTGATTGACTTATCTTTTATTATACATGGTCTTTCTTCTTAAAGGCCTACCTTGTTCGATAGCATTCTTACCAATTATAGCGCTCCTTTCTACTAAGGCATTGTTTCCAGCAGGCCTCTGTTAAAATGCAAATACGCCATCTGGCAAGCCTTTACCTCATTAGTTCACACCATCGCAGCAGCACATATTATGTATCATATTAGATATGGAAGAGACACTGAGCTGATGAACTCTGACTAAGAGAAGACGGTTGGAACAATCCCAAGAAAGGGGTGCTTTGGGACATGGCCTAGGGGCAGTAGAGCAGAAAGAGGAGAATAAGATGCAGAGTAGGGGGAACTGAAGACAGTATTTCCAAGTTTGGCATTTCATCCAGAACCTGGCAGTGATGGATTCACAGAGACACAGAATGCCGGAGCTGGAAGAGAAATTTGCAAACATGTAATCGAACACTTTTACCTTACAGATGAGTAATCGGAGGTTGCAAAGAGCCAAGTGGCTCCTTTAAATGCCCTCAGCTAGATTCTCATCATTAGCTCTTAAAGCCCAGAGGGCCTGCACTTACCTAATGCCTTAGCATTCACAGTGTGTAAAGTTGCGCAATTATTCACATGCAATTTTATGTGCATACTTGGTAGCTTTCTTCAAGTACATTGAAATCCCCTAAGTATTTCTTTTGTGTCATCTCAGGGCAGTTGATAGAATTAGGGTGCTCCCTGCTCCGTCACTGCTGCCCAAAGTCAACCTCCCAGCAGAAGTAGAGTTTAGTTAAGAATTCATAGGAGATAGCTCTGTCTAGGAGGCTGTGTGCTAAAATATTTAGCAGAATTTCTCCTGAGTTCATAATCCTAAATCCAAGTCCTGACAAAGAGAAAAGTCTTGTGTCCTGAGCTGAGATCCACGTTACAAACCCTGCCTCCCCTGTCCTGTTTCTGATTGCTGCACGTGTGACTGAATTGTCAAGATGGGGATATGAGATGAGTGCCTGATTCCTAAGGTTACTCTCCAGAGTAGGAGTACGAGTGGCTTTATTTCTGCAGGTCCGTAGCAAATATTTTCTGCTAATATTTGAGCAGAAACAGTGTGTCTGTAAGTGAAGAAATGATTGTGTTTTGGGTTTTGAGATAGCAACAGATGAGATTTCTCAGGAAGTCCCCAGTAAACCTCTGAGATGCTGCCTTGCTTTATTAAAAAAAAAAAAAAATCTGAATTTCCCTCAAGAGCCCTAATTTCAAATATTCTATGTCACTGCCCATACTCATTTTAAACATAGTTTTTTTTCTGATTATAAAACTAACTTACTCAACCCATGAAAGATATGGAAAGTAAGAGAATTAGTAAGAAGACTCTAACAGCCTCCTCCGTTAAATTCCATTATCTAGAAATAAACTCTGTAAACCTCACATTTTATTACTGTTCAGGAATGTTAGTTGTGAATTCAGCAGTTTCACCATCATCTTCTGAAGTCGCCTCAGAGAAGCTGAGAACTGTATTTCCCAAAATTCCTTCTTTCTGTGAATTCCGGTTAGAGTTACCTAAGTGAGAGGCAGGAGATTTGAACAGAAGAAAATGAGAGGCTGTTGTTATTTGGAGGAAGTGGCAGAGAGAGTCAGGAGCACACATGAGATTGAAAATGGCTCTCCCAGTGAAGAACTA
The DNA here is from genome assembly GCF_026419965.1 of Kogia breviceps. Lineage (NCBI taxonomy): Eukaryota > Metazoa > Chordata > Mammalia > Artiodactyla > Physeteridae > Kogia > Kogia breviceps. The sequence goes on along the minus strand of NC_081317.1, from coordinate 49,662,279 downwards.
CCCACCTGGCTGCTGTTGACTGAGACAGTTGTTTAGAGCTTCTCCAAGATTACTGAGAATTGCAACAGCTCCTTTTGGGGAAGTGAAACCCTTTATACCTGGAATACATAGAGTGCCTTCCATCTGCTTAACTGAAGCCTGACCATATATTTTCCTTCTTTTTTTAAAATGTGTGTGTGTGTGTGTGTGTGTGTGTATACATAAACATATATATGTGTATATATATATTCAAGTCTTATTTTATTTCTTAATATTATATTAAAGGCACTCTACCATTAAATAACTTACTGTTTATATAATATTTTAAATCATTTTGACATGTATAATCATTCTCTAATATGTGGCATTTAAGATTATTCCATTTTCAACAGTATCATAAATGTTAAATTCAAGAAGGCAAGGACAATTTTTGTTTATATATCTGATTATTTCCCTAATAGATATCCAGAAATAAATTTACTGGACCAAAGAATAGAATTGCTCTTTGGAACATTTGATATATATTGTTGGTTTTTTGTTCAGAAAGATTGTACAGATTTAATTCTCATTAGCAATATTTGACTGCTTTCATTATTTTACTTCACTATTAATACTAAATAATATGTTCGTTTTTGTCAGACCTTGTATTCTGATATGTATTTTAGAAAATTAACCAGCTACCTCTTGTGCTTTGTTCAGAGTAGATGTTTGAGAGACGTCTGTTGACAAAATGATAATAGGAAACATGGCAGGGCCTTTGCAGAAGTAAGAGTGGATTTTAAAGAGAGAGTGCTGAAAACTCCCATTAAATATTTCTGTTCTGTAGCAGACTGCAGAGTGCCTCTAATTATCAAGGCAATTGGCAAGAGTTTCAAGAAGAGCAGCCTGTTCATTGGGACTTTAAAAGGAGAATACAGAATGGAACACCAGATCCAGCTGGTAGCCAGTGAGACATTAATGGCATGCGAGCTTCCTCTAGGTTGTAAGATATAAACCTGGTGTGAGTACCACCTATAGATTTGGTTCATTCTTTGAATTCATTGAGTAGTAATGCAAGACCTCGAGCCATAGTCTGGCACTTTAAAGAAGAAAGCCATCATGATTATTCCTGTAGCTCTGGTCCATTGCCTGAAAGTGTAGAAAAGATCAATGTCCTGAAAATATTCAACTTTTGTTGTGGTGATTCAAAAAGTTTAAAGTCAAAGTAGAAATAGAGAACAGCTATAAGCAAAGAAGGAAAAAGAAGCAATCCCTTAAAAGTGTCTTAAGAACAGGATCACAAATATGCGAGAATTTTTCTAAGAAAAATAAACAACAACAGAAAGAAAAACTGCTAGCAAGCAAATTTGGTTGACATTCAGTAACTAGGAACACACTCTAAAGTTTGAGTGAGTTGAATGAAGAATCACAAATAATGGCAGGACATATAGCTAGAATGTATACATTTCTGGGTTGTAAAATTCCTGTGCTTATTTTAAATATTTTCACACAAAAACTTATGATATCACTTAGGTATTACAAATATAAAATATTCTATATAAAAATAACAAAATAATAGAGTAAATTTTAATATTCACCAAGTAAATTATAATCTGGTAACTTTGGTCTAATACCCATTACTTTTTCCTGCTTCTCCCTTGAGTTTGATCTCATATACCTTATTCTGTATCAAAACTCTTTGAATTTTGCAGAGCCAAATTCTTTGTCTAAGTGCTCACATTTTCCTACCCAAAGAAAGCTATAAATTGTAACTCATAACCTCTTTCAACCACCTGAGAGAGGAAGGCCTGTGACATAGAATGAAAACAAAAGGCAGTATCTTTTTTTTTTTTTCCTGTGGCACAGTTTCTGCCAAATTTCTCTTAATTTTCTTGCTTCTCTTCATACATGGAAACTCAGATAGTTATGGATGAGAGTCATCTAAGTATTTCTCTCAGTTCAGTTTCTTTTCTAGTTTATATTATTTTTTGAAGAAGAGTGGAAAAGACTACTCAATGTGTTCACAATTCTCATCCCTCCTCATTTAGCTTTAATTTTAGTTTTGAGTTGTCTTTGTTGAATTTTCTATAAAATGAATTAAAATTCCTTAACTACTAATCATTTTTCCCTCAGCACTATCTGATTTTCAGACTGCTTTCTAAATAAATTTTGAAGTTTACCTTAGCAAAATAAGTCCTTAGACTGTCCTTGTAATATAATTATATGTCATTCAGAATAGTTCATTTAAAATCAAATAAAAATTTATATAGAACTATACCATTGCCCAGACAAGCTACATAATCTGCAGGGCATGGTGCAAAATGAAAATATGGGACCCCTTGCTAAATAATTATTAAGGCAGCAGACAGCAACAGCAGCACACCATTAAGCCAAGCATGGGTTCTTCTAAGTGTGGAGTCCTGTGGGACTGTACACTTTGCACACCAGGAAGCTAGTTCTGCCATTACCTGTAAAAGAACTGTTAAAATGGAAAATTAAGTTCAAAGTCTTCAAATGTGAAAGAGATGTACAGATACATTTTCAGGTGAAACTGAAGCCAAAATTGTATTTCCTGTTCCATTTCAGGTAAATAGTCTTTGTTCAGTAGATAATAAGCCAGAAACCTCAGTGTGTTCTACAGGTTTGCCATTGCATATTATTGGTCACTGTAGAAGAAGATTTCTCAACCATGATGATATTGGCATTTGATCTAGATAATGCTTTGTTGTGGAGACTGTCCTGTGTATTATAGGATGATTAGCAGCATCTCTGTCCTCTATCCAGCAGCACCTGTCCCCAAACCAAAGTTGTGGCAATCAAAGATGTCTGTAGACATTGCCAAATATTCCCTGGAGTGCAACATCACTGAATTACCATTATAGAGACCACCTCATCTTTGGTTTTTACTGTTGAAAAAGACTCTTTCCTTAACCAAACTTTAGCCAAACTCCCTTGAGACCTTTTCTTGACTAGACCTCACAGGGAACTCTGTTATTGGCCCCTTTAGTTCAGTGTTAGCATGAATTCTGTTGGGTCATATAGTGAAAATTCCCTACCTTTGATATCTTAGAAAATTGCTTATCCCCCCCTCGAGGTATGACTACCTTCGATATCCATTCAGATTTCTTATTCCCCACCCTTAGTATCTTATCACCTCGGTCTGATTTCAGCAAAAATCCTGTCAAGTTGGTTTGTCCAGAATCTTCCTTACTTTTGATGTTTCCTCTTAATAATTTTCCATCCACTGACCTCCACCCTGCTTGTTGGCTATAAATTTCCACTTGTCCATGTGCATTCAGAGTTAAGCTCTGTCCCCTATTGCAAAACCTTATCCCAGTAGTCCCCTGAATAAAGTCTGCCTTACAGCCTTTTAATAAGTGACATAAATACTGTTTTAACACTGTTCAAGAGAACCTCTGGGGGCGTTTGTTGAAAATTCACATTCTCCAGGGTTCATAACTTCAGAGATTCTGATAGTGTAGATCTTGAGTGGGACTCACATAGATACATTTTAGAAAGACCCTGGGTGACTCTGATGTAGGTCATCTAACTTTACACTTAGAAAAAATACTAATGTATGGATGAATCGATGCAAATGGACTTCTACCATTTGATGAGTAGAGCTTAATGATGGTTGGATGCTATTGTCATATTTACTTAGGACAACACACACACATATGGCCTCCAGATTAATGTTCAAGTCTCCAATTCAATTTGCTTTTGTAGACACAGACACAATCTGCTTTGCAATTAGGTAAGCACCCATCTGGCAGAGAGAAAATTTGGAGGCTGTAAAATAAAACAGGTAAAGATTTTTCTTTGTCAGCAAGGCTGCCTGAAATAATGATCAGCTAATGGAAGTACTATAGGACTGAGCATTTGTGGTTCTTTCAGGGTGAATTAGAATGGATGACCCCATTGAAACAATACCTGATGTCAGATTATTAATGGTACCCTCCTTTCTTTCTAACTAAGCTTAATTAGTTAAATATTTTTTTAACACAAACAAGGTCAAATATCTGAAGGAAGGCTCAATGCATTCACCCAATTACAGAATTTACAGACATAAGATTTTAGAAATTAATTCCCATATAATTGACAGAATTTTTTAATTTGCTTCCATATGTTTTGGATTTCATACTGTGGCATGTTCACAAGGCTAATGGGCAACAAAAACAACGGGGAATCCCTTTCTTTGTGGGTATCCTGTCTATTTTTGTGTGTGTGAATATACAAGTCTCTCTCAGTATATTTCTGCCTCAGGGACTCTGTCCCCACATTCTGCTTTCTAACTCCACTGTTTTGAATGTCTTCATTCAGGAAGACAGGGATCAAGTCTGATTAGTCTCACTTAATGAGTAAATCAAATCTCAAAAATTTTAGTGAAAATTTTACTTTTTTTCCTAGTTACTCACTGCCACTAACCATCCAGTCACTTTCAATCTCATGTTTAGCTACCGCTTCAAAGAACCCAATTCAAACAAAGTCTATGATAAACTCTTACTCTCATCTCATACTCACCTAGGAGGCCAGAAATATTTGAAACAGAATTGTTACAACCTTCCTTTTAAATAGACTTTCGACAGGAGATGGACTCTATAGGAAACTGAAGATCAGTTGAAAAGAACAGTAAATTGGGATGTGGAATACTGTCATTCTCATCTCATAAAAGTACAGGCTTGCGGCACGTTTAGAAAATGTTTATTTTCATTATTTATTTATTAATTTGTTTGCACTGGATCTTAGTTGCGGCAGGTGGGCTCCTTAGTTGCAGCTCGCCTGATCCTTAGGTGTGGCATGCGAACTCTTGGTTGCGGCATGCATGTGGGATCTAGTTCCCTGACCAGGGATTGAACCTGGGCCCCTGCATTGGGAGCGCGGAGTCTTAAACACTGCGCCACCAGAAGAGTCCCAGAAAATGTTTCTTTTGAAAAAAAGTCTATCTGATTCTCAAAATTAGTAACTCCTTTGCACACATCAATCAGTGTCAAATGGTTTTCATTACATTTCATTGGTTTCTTTCAAGGCATTTATATGTTCATCAGGGCTCATTTTCCTGGATGTCATGAATGTTGCTCATTGCATGAAGTAGTTCCAGGAAAGAATATGTAAGTATATTATTTACAAATCATAAGGTGACAAAATCTGGGCATAAGGAGGTCTAACTTTAGTCCAAAATATTTATTGTTTGCTTGCATTTTATTAACATGCTGAAGAATCTGAATAATCATGGGTTAAATTACTTTTTTGTGTGTGTGGTACGCGGGCCTCTCACTGTTGTGGCCTCTCCCGTTGCAGAGCACAGGCTCCAGACACACAGGCACAGTGGCCATGGCTCACAGGCCCAGCCACTCCATGGCATGTGGGATCTTCCCGGACCGGGGCACAAACCCGTGTCCCCTGCATCGGCAGGCATATTCTCAACCACTGCGCCACCAGGGAAGCCCAAGGGTTAAATTACTTTTAAAAACCCTTCCGAGTTTGAGTCTTAATCAGAATCTAAATAGCTCAGTGAAGACCATCTCATGGAATTTGAAATATATGTACAATTCAGAATGGATAAAAATGTGCAGAGAAATCTCTGAATATGTATGTGCACAAACATGGATTTTATGAACATGCATTTCAACTTTTCACACTTCACTGCAATAGTAAAGAATTGAAAGTCATGCCCAAAGTGGGAAAAAATTGTAGGCTTAGGTGCATTACAAGGCTGCCTTGGTACAGATAAATTTTGCAAAACATAGTTCACAGTGTTTCAGGTGGGATTTAATACTTGGGCTTCCTGGAAACTCTTCTGTATCATAAAGAGAGAGAATGCTAACAACTTGAGAAAGGATTTGCACCTAGGTTGAGTCTGATATAGAGCGTCATCTGACCACAAATATAGATGTCTTCCTTTGTAAGGTTCCTGGACTTAAGAAAATTCAGACGTTTGGATGGGAAAGGAATTCCTCTATGTGAACTGCCACCTTTCACATTTTTATGGATTGGATGAATCATTCTCATAGATCCTCATGGCGCTGGATGTTATGAACTCAGATCTCCTGCTTGCTAACAGTACAACTTCAAGGGTATTTTCTCTGGGAGCTCCAGGTTCTTGTCCATTGAATTCTCTTTGCCAGAGTGCCCCACTGTAGAACTTTTCTCAGGCTGTGGGACCCATATTTTTTCAACGTATGTATATATATATATATATATATATATTTTTTTTTTTTTTTTTTTTCCCTGTAGTATGCAGGCCTCTCACTGTTGTGGCCTCTCTTGTTGTGGAGCACAGGCTCCAGACATGCAGGCTCAGCGGTCATGGCTCACGGGCCCAGCCGCTCCACAGCATGCGGGATCCTCCCAGACCGGGACACAAACCTGTGTCCCCTGCATGGGCAGGCAGACTCTCGACCACTGCGCCACCAGGGATACCATGTATATATTTTTACTCTTCTTATTTACTTATACTATTTTCTTGGAAGGTCTGAGTAAATAGACATCTAATTTACATGACTAATAATTTTTAAAGTTTCACTTGCCTATCACTTTCACGTTGGCAAACCTCTTTCATACATATTTGTCTTGTTATTTTCTTTTCTCACAAAACTGTGTGAGGTAGACAAGAGTGATATTATCTCCATTCCACAGACAGCGAAATTTTGTCTTAGGGCTATTGTCGCTTCCCTAAGAACATACACAGAGTAAATGACAAAGAATGGAGCCTAAGTCTGTGTGTTCTTGATACTGTGCTCTTTTCAAAACTCCAAGCTACCGCTTTTGCCACCTGTATCTCAAGGACACAGAAAAAGTGATCATACCTGAGAGATAGCCTATGGGATTAATAAGGAACTTCACAATTATTCTAAAAAGTGAATAAGGGTAGAGAGCTCTGAAACAGGGCAATTAAGTGGTTAAATGTGGAATAAATGTCTTTCTATGACTTTTATTTAAACTGTGTTCAATATCCAATTTGCATATTGCAAACCTGCTATTTATTCTGGAATTAATCTTATTCCTAAGTTATCCTCATTAGAACTAAGAAAACTGATTCTGGCAAAATTTACCTAAAAATAGAGTTTGATTTGATTTCAGTAACAAGCTCTAAAAGGACAAAATACATCATAATGGTAGTCAGATTCATTAAATTATATTACAATCAGCTTTCGGATTTGTCACCGTGGTTATACAAAACTATGGTACTATGAAGTACTGCTATAACAAATGCCTAAAATTGTGAGAGTGGCCTTGGAATTACTAATGGGTAGAGGGTGAAAGAATTTTGAGCAGCAAAATACAAAAAGTCTACATTGGCTTTAACAGGTTGTTGGTAGAAATATGGATGCTAATGACTGCTGGTGAGGAAGTGAGGAATATGGTAAATAAAGCCTATGTTATCCAAGACAGTAGCTGTATTGTTATTAGCAGAATGTTAGTAGAAATATGAATGTTGAAGGTGCTTTTGGTGAGATATCAGAAGGAAATGAGAAACATGCTACTGGAAAATAGGGGAAAGGTGATTCTTGTTATATAGTGGCAGAAAACTCATCTGGATTGCATCCTATAGTTTTATAGAAGTCAGAATTTGTAAGGGTTGAACTTAGATATTTAGCCGAGGAGATGTACAAGCAAAGCGATAAAGGTGCATACTGGCTTCTCCCTGCTGATTATAGGAAAAGGTGAGAGTGAGATAAGTTGAGTGAAGATTATTAAACAAAAATAAAATAGGGCTTGATGAATTGGAAAATTCTCAGACTATCCTGATTGTAAAAGATGCCGAAATTAGGAGATCCACTGTTAGGATAGCCTGTTCTGAAGAGTAGTCAAGGGTGACTAGACAACTATTGGCTAAAGCCTTCAAAGGATCAAAAGTGCAGAGTATTGCATCACAGAGGAATTTTTGAAGAGACTAGACATGTGACTTATGAGTTTATTCAACCATCTCAGCAGAAGCCAAGAATAGAGATGGAGTTTTCTAGATAAGATCCTGGTGAATAGTTTGTATTTATTAACTCAATACCTGACATGACTTATATTTTTCTGTGTGATTTGGCTGTATGTTCTTTGAGAATCAGTTTTTAACCTAAAGAGGGGGTTGTGGGAACCTCTAACTTATAGCCAAGTTGGACAGTAATTGTGGGTAACCTGGGGATCTCCTCCTCATCATTGGTGTCTGAAGTGGGCAGCAGCGTTGTGGGACTGGGCTCTTAACCTGTGGGGTGTTCATTAACTCTGGTTAGTGTCAGAATTGAATTGAATTGCAAAACACCCAGCTGGTGTTGGAGGATTTGTCAGGATCTATGGAGCTCAGGTAATTGGTGGAATTTTAGCTCATGGCCATCTCATAGTGGGCCCAGTGGATCTCCGAACCCATCTTGTGGTTATTTCTCCAGTTCTGGAAGGCGTAATTGGAATACATACACTCGTCATCTGGCAGAACCCTCACATTTGTTTCCTGATCAGTGGAGTTAGGGCTATTATGGTGGGAAAGGCCAAGTGGAAGCCTCTAGAACTGACTCTATGTAGGAAAATATTAGGCCAATAGTAATATTTCGTTCCTGGGAGAGATTACAGAGATTAATACCACCATCAAGGACTCGAAAGATGCAGGTATAGTTATTCCTATCATAATTCCATTCAACTCACCTAAGTGGCCTTACAGAAGACAGATGGACCTTGGAAAATGACAGTTGATTATCATAAGCTTAACCAGGTTGTAACTATAATAGAAGCTGCTATACCAGGTATGGTTTCCTTGCTTGAACAAATGAACACATCCACTGGTGCCAAGTGTGCAGCTATTGATATGGCAAATGCTTTTACCTTGATATCTGTTAGAAAAGACCACCAGAAACAGTTTGCTTTTGGCTGGAAAGGACAGTACATCCTACCTCAGGAGTATATCAGTTCTCCAGCCCTATGTCGTAATTTAGTTAGCAGGAGTTTGATTGCTTTTTCCTTCCATAAGATATCACACTGGTTCATGACATTGATAACATTATTCTGATTGGACCTAGGGATCAAGAAATAGCCACTACTCTAGACTTATTGGTAAGACCTTTATATGTCAGAGAGTAGGAAATAAATGTGATGACTATTCAAAGGCCTTATTCCTCAGTGAAATTTCTAAGAGTTCAGTGATGTGGAACATGTCAAGATATTTCCTTTAAACTGAAGGATAAGTTGCTGCATCTGGCCCCTCCTGCAACCAAGGAGGCACAACACCTGTGGGCTTCTTTGGATTTTGGAGTCAACATGTTTTTCATTTGGGTGTGTTACTGGTCCATTTACTGAATGACTCAAAAAGGTGTTAGTTTTGAATGGGGCCTAGAACAAGAGAAGGTTCTGAGACAGGTCCAGACTGCTGTGCAAGCTGCTCTGCCACTTGGGCCATATGACCCAGCAGGTCCAAAGATGCTTGAAGTACTAATGTTCAGATCAGGAGCCTTTAGTAGGCCTCTAGAGGTGAATTGCAGCACACATCCTTAAGATTTTGTAGGAAAGCCCTACCATTCTCCACAGATAACTGATTTCCTTTTGAGATACAGCTCTTCAACTGCTAGTGGGACTTAGTAAAGACTGAACACTTAACCATGAGCCACAAAGTTACCATGCTACCCGAGCTACCATTAATGAACCGGGTATCATCTAACCCATCAGGTCACAAATTTGAGTGGCACTCCTCTCCATCATCAAATGGAAGGAATATTTGCATAATTTGGCTAAGTAGACCCTGAAGGTGCAAGTTAAGTTACATGAAGACATGGCCCAAATGCCCATGGTCCCTAATCCTGCTACACTGCCTTCTTTCTCCTATTCTGTACCTATGACCTCATGGGAAATTCTCTATGATCAACTGACAGAGAAAGAGAAGTCTCAGGCCTGGTTTATAGATGGTTATGCATGATATGCAGGCACCATTCAAAAGTGGACAGTTACAACACTTATAGCCCCTTTCTGGATATGTGCATAATTCATATCCACAAAGATATTAAAATGCATATGGTATATTTATGATTTTATAATCTGCATTATCAACAGACAGAAAACTTCTATATTTGAACTACGTGTAAATGAAATCCAAATATTTCTCTTACGATTTTACACATTGGATGCTTGAAAACGTTTTCAAAGTTAGGGCCTAGCTCCATACATTCAAACCCTGTCTTTTCTCAACACTTACACACTTTCTGGAGACCTTGGGATACACTCATATCAGGCCTGGCCTTGCCATATTTTTCACATAGCTGGGTAAGTCAGAACAGTGGGTAAGTAGTAATATTCTTAGATCAGGGTGACGAGCAATAACATCACTACACATGGAGGTAAGTGCACATCACATGAAAATATTCCACTAAATTAAACTAAATATTTCCACAACTCAGCTTTCCCTTATCCAGGTCCTAAAAATGTCCATGGTCAGTATCAAAACCAGTAAACAAAAAAGGGTGTGTGAAGGCATGTATGTTTAAGTGCTTCATAGAAAGTGTGTCGTATGTTTAAGGGTGAAAATAAGTTGGCCAAAACTAATGGTAGAAAAATATTCTAAGCAATGTGTATAGCATACACAGGCCTCCTTTGAGTCACTTGGGGGAAGTTCATACATGGTAAAATATAAGTATCTCTGTGTGAAGAAACAGAAGACAGTTTCAGAAGATAGAAAGAGGATGTCAAATCATAATTTCCAAACAACTGAAAATAAAACTCTATTTGTCCCTTATCTCTATCTATCTATCTGTCTATCTATCTATCTATCTCTCTATCTATCTACCATCTATCATTAATCTATCATCTTTCCAGTACTGGGATAAGATTTCAAAGTTAAATATAAAAATACTCTATAGAAGAATATAACAAAAATAATTTGCACCTCTGGACAAAAGTTAGTGGCAAGTCAGCAATTTTCTAAAAGTTACCATTCCTTTGCAGAGTCTGAACCTTAATTAATAACGTTAATAGGGAAAACTAAATCAAATAAAATTCCATAGCCTGTATCACCAGATAACCCATTAGGTGAGCTTGTTATACAGTGCTTTATTTTGTCATTGAAAGGGCAGGAAATAACTCTTCTAATTTTCAAATTTTGGATAGGTTTTCTCCAGGGGTGAGCTAGGGCACTCTTCAACTGCTAAGTAGTCTAGCTTGATGCCTAGACAAAGCAGTATCTTTGGGCTCTTCTATGCAAGGTAATAATAAGATTATTGCTATTTTTAAATCTTAAAACAACACTTGGGTAGTAGGAGACAGGGTAAGTCGTAACAAAATAGTCTGAACCATTAAGCACAATTGTCAAGCACTATTACATTTGGGACAGTTAGGTGACAGTGGTGAGTTTATGTTATTGTTATTGTCAGAGAACAGAATTAAATTGAACCTGGTATAAACGGTCTGAACTCTTCAACCAACTGACCAAGCTAATTATAATGCTAATAATCAAACCATTGGGTGCTCTTCTCTATACAAAAGTTTCCTACTCAAAAAGGATTTATGAGATATTTTCTTTTTATTGCAAAATTCATGACGCTTCTACTATGATTTATTGAAATCTACTGTATATGGAAAACCAATTTGGTAAACATTCTAACATTTTTCTGAAGATCTATGTTATATAAATTTGATACTTTCCTGTAAGCTTATATAATTCATTTTCCTTTCTTTTGAAATGTAGAATTGTTTAAGTAGTCCTTAGGGATATTGCTATTATAGACTCATCTATAAATGCTACTTTTTAAATGTTTTTTTTTTCTTTTTGACTCTTCACCAATGGCAATGCCCCAAATAATAAAAATATTACCATGCTTTTTAAAAACATTAAGCTTTCAAATAAGAATGATTTTTAAATTTCATAAAATATAATGATTCAGCTTTTCTGTTAGTTCAAAGTTTCTAAGTTTGCCATGGCTTTTCTCTGCAGCAATAAGCTTTTATCCTGTGTGGTTCATATGGGAAGTCAAACCAGCCTTTCAAGCTGGATTTCCCCTGTTGATAATTAATCAACAGAGTATTCCCGAAATATCACTTAACTCATCTCCTGATGCCCTGCATGAATCATAGCTCCGGAAAGAAGCATCAGCACACTTCACTAATGGGATCAAATGACTAAAATAATGGTGCAACCTCAGGATTGCATCTAATTGAATTTAGAATTTGTTATGCTCAATCTAGAGCAGGGTTTTCCAAATATGGGTACATAAGGTATCATTTGCCTTTTTTTTGCTCCTATTTTCTTTACCACCATCCATGGAGAGAACTGTTGAGGTGTTCCCTTCCATTCCCCCCTCCTGCGCCAGTATTTCTGGACTTTGAAATTCAAATTTGAGTTTTGAGTAGCGATAATCTTCTAGTGATAGGCAGTGTCAAGCCCTGTATGTGATTTAATTCTGGTGAGTAAAAGGAAACATAGGTGGATCAGTGCGCTAGATCGTTACTGTTGTTGAACTGTACAATGTCATAGTTTGCAGCAACCAAAATTAGACCTGCCAGATTCCATTGTGGGTGAGCTGCTCTCAGAGAAAATAGCAAGATTTCTCCCTCTGGATCAAAACTAACATATGAAATAATGATTGTAGTTATTCACTGGAATTGAGTGACATTTATTTCAAGAGTGGTTTTTGGCAATTGAAATTTGTTGCATAATCTGTGAGGAATAGAAATATATGGAGAAAAATGCAGAAAACAGTATAACGGTTTTCAGACACCTAATTCCTAAGCATGATTTCCTATGTGGTTTTACCATGCTGATAGCCTCTTTTCCTGGTGCTTGTCGACTTGTTTATTGGCACATGCCAGTTAATCAAATACTAATGCTGAAAAATAGAAAAGGCATGTTATTTAATTTTGGTTTATGCTAATGGCTTCAACTCCCATTTAACCAAATGTTTTATGTTTGTAAAATAACACAAGTACTTCATTCTTTCTCTCCCTAAACACAAGCATACACACATACACACACACACACACACATACATACACACACACACATACATACACACACACACATTTTCTGTTACTTGAGAATATAATCTAATTGATACATGGAAAATATTTTTCTTAATGTTTATAGCACTTTTAACCTCTACATATAATAATATTTTAAACTCTTTGGGGAGAGAAAAATATTCGATTAGTTGACTCTTGTAAATACCCAGCTTGAAAGATGCAGACATAATAGAATTTGGTTTTGTGCTTTCCTCTTCCCTGCTACCAATGTATCTCACTAGAATGAAACTCAATATGTTAAATGAAATTACTTGTTCCATTTCCTGAATAAGACTATATAGAGAATTGCAAATCCCATAGTATTGAAAGTAGTAATTGTGGTATTGCTTGTTTCTGGCCTTGTCTCAAAGTTACAAATTATGTAGAGCTTTGATAAAATGTTGTATGATATCATGATGTCACTGCAAAAGTATTTTTTCTTATTTGAAAAACATGTAGTGATTGAGGACCCCTCAATTTCTTCCACCTCATGAGTAGAATTTACAAGGCAATGAACAAAAAGAATGGAAGCAAATACAAAGTTTACTTCCACTCATTATGTCAAGTGACAAAATAGTTTAATGTTTAAAAGGCCCTGAAATAGTAAAGATTATTTTCAATAAAAATGTGAATGAAAATGACTTCATTACAAAGCCAGTCATAAAACTTTTCTAATGAGGTAAACCTTAAAGATATCTATGTTCATATTTCTTTTAGGGCATTGATAACAAAATGAGCTCTGGTGAATGTAATGCTCAGTTTAAGGTCACTGCATTTAGACTGTAAATGTATTAAATTATTCAAAAATATACTCATTGTATTGTTATAGTAATAGCTAAACTTATTGATAATTACTACTGTATGCCTTAGACCACTCTTTTTTTTTTGTAGCTGGGATCTCATTCAATCCTCAACAGCAATCCTAGATGGTATTATTAATTTCCTCTATTGTGGATTTGAGGAAACTAAGGCATAGAAATATTGGGAAATTTGCTGAATATACTGCTTCCTTCTTTCCTAGATATACAAACATTAAGATTGCTTTTTACTTTTAACGGCATTGTACTGTAGTATAGAATTACATAAACTCACTTCCCTTTCAGAATGCCTAATGCTTCTTTGGAATGCAGCATTTGTCAGTAGGTAGATTTGCAGCATGTGTATTATACATCTAATACTAGATAGTCAAAGCAAACTAACTTCATAATGTTATCAAAATCAGGTCTTCCTCCCTCACCCTTATAGCTTGCACTTCCCCTTGCTGGTGTACAGATTTCCTGTTCATAGATCTGCCAATCTCCCGTTTACTTATTATGACCTGCTCCAATGGTCATCTTGGTAAGAATCATCTCCGTGAGATGGTCCCCTAAACTTAGGTGATTATTTTATTCTTTTGCTACTGTTCTATTACACACACACACACACACACACACACACACACACACGCACACACATTCATGTTTTGCTCTCTTTCCTTGACCTACAAAAAGGAGGAATGTTCTGTGATTTCAGATTTCAGGAGGTTGTTTATCCCAAGCCTAGCTTCTTGTGATACTCTGTCTACTTCTCTGTCATTGCCTGTTTCCTCTTAGTTTGAATATCTGCAACTGGTGCCTCTCCTGGAACCATTAGACTTGCCATTGCAGAATGCTGTAAACCTCATCACAGAAATGACCCCAAAACACGATAGTCATGTTTTCTAATGTGTGTGTTTGTGTGTGTGTGTATGTGTATTAAAGATGTCCAATATTCAGGGTTCTACATCCACATTTCTACCAGAGCACAAACTTGTAATTAGGATTGTAAATCTCCTGTCATTCATTTTGAATCCTTTGTAGTTCAAAAAGTGATTTTTTTATACTTGAAATTCAGTGTCAGTTAAAAAAAGCTTTGTCACTTCTTAAAACCAATTTTGACTTTAAACAATAATATTTTGCCAGCTTCTGAGGAATATATTAGAACAATATAAGATTTCTATTCTTATATCCTTTCTAGCTCTTCAAATGTTTTTGAAAAGTATGCTGACAGGTGATGAGTCAAACTGAGAACCAACTGCTCCAACTGTTTAATCTAAATGATAAGTGATTGCTTTGTTTTGAATACATTTCAACTAAGTACTTGAGTAAGTTTCTGAGATGTGTACTATTATTTATAGTAATATATTGTCTCAACTCACATGTTTACATATATATATATATAGAGAGAGAGAGAGTAAAGTTCCTTGACACTAAAGAACTCACTAATTTTTTTGTTTGTCCCAACTATACGCCCCATTAAAATTGCAAAATGTTAGTAGCAAGAAGTGTGCTAGAGTTTGTCAATATGATTACTATTTTAAACCAGTTGTTTGGAAAAAATGTATATAAGATATGGTCAATGTATTTGGAACCGAGTGTTAACAGCAGGACAAAGGAAAATTTATATATTCTTTTTTTTAAAATTAATTAATTAATTAATTAAATTATTTTGGGGTGTGTTGGGTCTTCGTTTCTGTGTGAGGGCTTTCTCTAGTTGAGGCAAGTGGGGGCCACTCTTTATCGCGGTGCACAGGCCTCTCACTGTCACGGCCTCTCTTGTTGTGGAGCATAGGCTCCAGACGCGCAGGCTCAGTAGTTTTGGCTCACGGGCCTAGTTGCTCCTCTGCATGTGGGTTCTTCCCAGACCAGGGCTCAAACCCGTGTCCCCTGCATTGGCAGGCAGATTCTCAACCACTGCGCCACCAGGGAAGCCCAATTTATATATTCTTAAAGGAATAAAAGTTATTGTTTTAAAGTTTTTTGTGAAAAGTTCTGGGAATCCTAGGGAGTCAACAAATGGGGTTCTGAATTTTATGAAATAGTATGTGGTTGTTTTCAGGAATGAGTATGTGTGTTTTCCTTGGTCTCAAGATTTTCTCCAGGAATCCAAAGATATTCATGACCCCCAAACCAATATGAACCACAGCAACAAAAGTTGCATGTTTAAAAAATTATTTTATTAATTCCAGAACCATGCTGAATAATATCACTAGTGACCAAATCAATCTGCAAAATAATGTCCTACTAATGTTAACTGTCCGTAGTCAGAATTTTCCTTTAGGAAATACAAGTTGAAACCTGGATTATAAACTAGGTGATAACTCTGAAATTATCTCATAGCTCTACTGGTATAAACCAATGAAGATGTTTATAGGGCACATAGAACATAATAAAGCTCATTAATTCAGTCATTTTAAGGTATGTATTATAATGACTAATTTGCTCTAAGTCACTTCTCTTGGAGCCAAATTTTTATTTTGACTTGAGACTTTATATTTCCAGTTATTTTCTTGTTTGCCTTGTCTGGGTATCTTACAGCCTTACTCTAATCAGGTTCTTTCATTTCACTTTTACACAAACTTTCCTTTTTCTTGTTTTAGTTTATGTCATAACCATGTGGGGTTTTTTCCCTACTAAAACCATTAGGTTTATATTCCAAATCAATTTATCTATTTCATGTGCCTTTTTATAACTTCTATAATTCATCAGTATATTAAACCACTACCCCAGACTCACCGATTCTTAAAGGGTTCATCTGAGCATGTAATACCAGTTGTGATGTTAAGAGGAGGGAAGCATTATCCTTTATGACATGTTGTGGATAGACGAGTGTGAAATATGGAGAAGATTCATTCAAAAGGATTCTCCTTAGCCATGTGGCATTAAGTATCTGTCCTCTGTGTGCTCCCATTTTCACATCTGTAAATAACATTTCAGAAAATTACTGAGAGGATGAAATGTTAAATTTATATGAACCAACTTCATAAACTACACATTCTTGCATAAACGTTAAAATATTGTCACTATATTTAGTCTTATCTTACCTCATGAGATTATGAATCTTTCAAAGGGTGAGTTGTTTCTGGTTTGGGGGCTGTTTTTGATGACTTCACCCTGGAGGAAACAGCTTGCCTAAGGCTTGACATGTAGGCCTGCTGCATTGCAAGCTCCCTGGGCTCATTTTTGGCAGGTTGTGCTGATTTATTGAGCTATTTGATTTATTTAATGTACCATGCCTCTGACTGTATATACTCTATAGCAGTCACTCACAATGCAAACAAACACATCATATGCTCTTTAATTACTCCCATCCCCCTTATTATCAATCACTGCCAATATCAAAGGAACAGCTGTGATTCATGCCATAAAATTAAGGTCAGCAAACTTGGGTTTGCAGGAGTGAATAGCAGCAATTCTGTTCAAACTCCTTAACTTTAATTATAAAACTGGTCCTCAGGAAAATGATATTCAGGATCAGCCTTGCTCAAGGTAAAAATGGAATGGAAAAAAATATATAATTGGGCAAGAGAAAGGAAAGAAAAGTAGGAGTAAAAGAAAAAATTGTTGAAAGAAGTGAGGAAAAGAAAAAATAAAGATAATATGGTAGCTCTTATGCTATTCATCCTGATTTAGAGAAGAATGTAATTAATGTTCAACACACACACACTTGTAAAAAACCAGTGGGCCAATCTTTGATACCAAATTACTATGTTTCAAGTTCTTGAATCTTACTGCATTTCCTTCACCTCTTTTGTTGCTGATTCATTATCTATTCTCTGTTTCCTTTTTATTAATCTTAACCATACTTAAGTTTAGTAATTCTGTGTACATGTGCTTCTGGCAATACTACAAATATGATCAATCTGTGCAACCTCCCATTAGTCTACTTTTGCAGAAAGCTTTCTGTCATCTTAATCCTTTTCTATGCTCACAGAAAATACCCAACTTGAAAGGAGGCACTAATAGTTAGGAGAATGGAAGTGCAAACAATTTTCCATCAGGTATTTTATCAGTGCTATACAATTTCAAGTCTGTCCCAGTTTTTCATACATTTGTGGATGAAAAGAATATAATATACCTTATAATATATAATATAATATAATATATATGAATGTATACAGGCATACCTTGGAGATATTGCGAGTGCAGTTCCAGATCACTGCAATAAAGATAATATTGCAATAAAGCTAGTCACACATATAAAAGTGATGTTTATACTATACTGTAGTCTATTAAGTGTGAAATAGCATTTTTGTCTAAAAAAACAGTATACCTACCTTGATTTAAAAATACTTTATTGCTAAAATATGCTAACCATCATCTGAACCTTCAGTGAGTAATAGTAGCAACATCAAATATCACTGATCACAGATTGCCATAACAAATATAATAATAATGACAAAGTTTGAAATATTGCAAGCATTAACAAAATGTGATACAGAGACATGAAATGTGCAAATGTTGTTGGAAAAATGACACTAAAATAACTTGCTCCACACAGGGTTGCCACAAACCTTCAATTCATAAAAAAAAAATGCAGTATCTCTGAAGCTCAATAAAGCAAAACATAGTCATGTACACTTGAAAATTCAGACAACATTGCATATGCTCAATAACTTAGGACAGAATAGTATTTTTGTGCTGTTGGGAGGACAGTATAACTTCTCAGTCTATATGTAGCCCTAACTCTGCTGGATAAATACATACCTGGTAGCAATGGCAATTGCCTCACTGAGATTTTCTGAGCTTTGTTTCTAGGGGGTCGCTCCTGAAAATCAGCATTTGAGGAATCTTTGTATTTGTCCAGAGGGTCTGAAGTGCCTTCAAACTATTTTCCTCTCATTTAATCAATCACTTGCATGGTGCGACTAATCTTCTGCAATAAAGCTTTTCAAGTTTTAATGTTTATTCAATTATAGGGTTTGATAATAAGAGGTATTTAATCAATTCTTGTTGATTTAATAAAATAAATTTCCATTCATTTATTAACAACTCTATAGGAAAGAATGTAGTCATCACTGTGTGAAATAAAAAGAATTGCAAATAGTCAAAATAACTGCATAAATATGGAAACCAATATTATTGAAAAAATTATATGGACCAATGCTTGTATGTTTCCCTTTTAAACACCACAAAAATCTTTGTGATAGGAATAATTAATTCAGTTTTTATCTATGAGTAAAATTAGATGCAGAAGAGTTAAGAAGTTACCTAATTATGCTGAGTCACTCTATGAAGGGAAATGCAGATAGCATTGCCACCCAGGTATCTTGAGTGCAGGACTACACTTCTTCCACTATACCATATGTAAAAGTTTGGGTAACTGTTTTTTTTTTTTTTTTTTTTTTAAGTGAAGCCTTGAAAGTTCCAAAACTGTTTGCTAAGTAGGTTGAATGATTTTGGTGATAGGCAATGAATTGTTCTGTGTCCATTTTTTAAAAACCAACAGGTGTTCCTAAAACCAGTGAAAAATAGAAAGTGCATCTCAAAAAAAGGCACAAAGTAACAAAGTAAGTTTGAAAGGGCAAGTTTGATTTTCTATTTTTACAGCACTTCTCTTCTTTAAGAAGATACACTTCTGAGTTTTTTTTTTTTTTTTTTAAATTCTGGAACATACCTCTGATTTTTGATTTTGAAAGTATTCAGAGGAGACCAGTTCTTCAAGTGAAAATTGTCACCTTGAGAATATGGATGATTTATCAGGTGCAGATTTTTTGTTTCTTGCAGAATGTCTGATGAGGTGAGATTCTTTCCTGACAACATCTTACAGATTAGTATCAAAAGCCTGAACAATACCATTGAAATCAAGGACATTCCTCAGAAAAGCAATCAATTGTTATGGAATAGATAACGTGTTTCCTTGCGAAGCAAGAGAATAACTACCATGTGGATGTTATTAATCTTCCCTGAAATCATTTTAACATTCCAATGTCCTGTATTAAACTATTTTCTTTTTTTCTTTCTTCTTTTTAAGGAAACCAAAAAGTGTACTGATTTATTGTCAAATTACAGGCAGCTGTATAGCTCAATCAAGGGTATTAAATTAACTATTTTCCAATAAGTCAGTCTTACAGTTTGCACCATGTAGTAGAAATATGTCTTAAAATTGCCCTTTTGCATGGTAAAAAGGAGTTAGACTGGTAAAAAGGAAATGACAACATTTAGTAGCCAAAGTCAGATATTCTATATGTATGTAAGTATACATGTGTATTTCTTTTCTAAATTAATATATACCTAGGACAAATTTTTAAAGAAAATATTTTAAAGAGATCCATGTTAAGCAAACAGTAATGCGCTTTTCTTCAATACTATTTAATTTTGTCATTTCCTCATGATAATTTTAATTTAGTGGCAGGTACTCTTGAGAGAATAATTCGTGAGTTTACGAGTGTACCATTGCTGCTATAAATCACTTTGGTTGTAATAATGCTAGCTTTCATGTGCACTTTTAAATTATATTTATGTACAGGTACTATTTGTAAATCAATCTAAAAGAATATTTATTCATCATATATGCTTAATACAATGGCAGTCATGTACTTTTTACCAAGTTAAAATCTTCCAAATTATTATTTCCTTCTGATTTTACTCAAGTATATTTGTAGTTAAAAAAAGATCACAAATTGCCATGCTTCACTTTTGATGTTACACTTATTTTTTATTCACTTAGCACTATCTTACACAGAGTATACTTTGTTTTATTTGAAAATTCTCTAAATTTTGAGTGCTTGATTTCATTTTCATTTATCAGCACATTAAGGATAGTGATATATTATGCATATTTATTACTTTCTTATAGCCTATTCTCTGATGAAGGTGGGAACTCTGTTAGTACAGTAACTAACCATTTATTATTTCAAAATATGGGCTTATTCATTTCCTTGGCATTTTTAAGAATTGTGTTGGACTCAAGGTATAAAAAATTGGTGAAAACATATTCCCTGACCTAAAAGACTTCACAGTCACAGGAAAAACATCTCTATGGAAATTATAATAAAGCATGGTAAGTATTAGGATGGAAGTGTGTAGCGTTTCCGACTCTGTATATAAAACTAAGTTTTGAACTCTGTCTGGGGTAGTCAAGGAGCCTAGGTAGTGCTGAAGTTGAAAGTTGGAGATTGTTTTAAAATATGCGCTGCAGCCCAGTGCAGGAAATCAGAGAGGGGAATGATGATGAGGCTTATGAAGTGTATGACTTAAGTGTGTGTAATTTCATCATCAAATGAAGTGTCCTAAAGGGGTAGTGATGGGTGTTTATTGAATGGTAAAAGGAAAGAGTCAGTGGAATTATAATGACTTAAACATAAACAATCTATGGATGACTAAAGAATGCCAAGCAGCAGTCAACTGTTTTGAAGGGTGTTTAACAGTCTACCTGACACTAATGAAACTATATCACATAGATGACTTACCTGCTACCATTCTAGTGCTTAATTTTTTACTTTACGCTGAGACATTAATATGTTGAGACATCTCAACGTGGATGCATTTCTCTTGGAACACAAACAAACAAACCAAATTGGTTAAGAGATTATATTATATATCTTAAAACATACTACTGTTTCTCTTTAGTCTGTTTCTGTGCTGAGTCTGCTGTAACATCTTAATCAGTTTGGCTGATAGAATATGTCTATGCATATGGCAAGCTTTATTGTGGTAGAGATGTGTATAGAATAGGCACTCAGTCCAGGACCTATGTTATGGCATAACAGTATTCACTGAATTATATCTACCCAATTTTGTATCCCGCTGTTGAGGTGAAAAATATTGCAGTGGAATTATGTAAAGTGAGATTAAAGAAAATAAATCCTAAGACTTTATGGAAGAATTACAGAGAACTGCTCAACATAGAGTTCATTTGTTTGTTTGTTTTTGCTTTTTGTGGGGAGCTACTTCTGGGAACAGAAACGGGGCAGGATTAACCTGTTATTCTTTTTAAGTCATTATTTCATCAGATTTGGGTATCTATTTTTTTGAATTTTATTTAATTTATTTTTTTATACAGCATATTCTTATTAGTCATCAATTTAATACACATCAGTGTATACTTGTCAATCCCAATAGCCGATTCAGCATACCACCACCACCACCACCACCCTGCCGCTTTCCCCCTTTGGTGTCCATACGTTTGTTCTTTACATCTGTGTCTCAATTTCTGCCCTGCAAACCGGTTCATCTGTACTATTTTTCTAGGTTCCACATATATGCATTAATATACGATATTTGTTTTTCTCTTTCTGACTTACTTCACGCTGTATGACAGTCTCTAGATCCATCCACGTCTCAACAAATGACCCAGTTTTATTCCTTTTTATGGCTGAGTAATATTCCATTGTATATACCTACCACTTCATCTTTATCCATTCATCTGTCAATGGGCATTTAGGTTGCTTCCATGACCTGGCTATTGTAAATAGTGCTGCAATGAACACATTGGGGTGCATGAGTCTTTTTGAATTAAGGTTTTCTCAGCAATCCCCCCAGTAGTGGGATTGCTGGGTCATATGGTAATTCAATTTTAGTTCTTTAAGGAACCTCGATACTGTTCTCCGTAGTGGCGGTATCAATTTACATTCCCACCAACAATGCAAGAGGGTTCCCTTTTCTCCACACCCTCTCCAGCATTTGTTGTTTGTAGATTTTCTGACGATGCCCAGTCTAACTGGTGTGAGGTGATACCTCATTGGAGTTTTGATTTGCATTTCTCTAATAATTCGTGATGTTGAGCAACTTTTCATGTGCTTCTTGGCCATCTGTATGTCTTCTTTGGAGAAATATCAATTTAAGTCTTCGGCCCATTTTTGGATTGGGTTATTTGTTTTTTTAATATTGAGCTTCATGAGCTGTTCATATATTTTGGAGATTAATCCTTTGTCTGTTGATTCATTTGCAAATATTTTCTCCCATTCTGAGGGTTGTCTTTTCTTCTTGTTTATGGTTTCCTTTGTAGTTCAAAAGCTTTGAGTTTCCTTAGGTCCCATTTGTTTTATTTTTGTTTTTATTTCCATTACTCTAGGAGGTGGATCAAAAAAGATCTTGCTGTGATTTATGTCAAATGCCCTTCCTATGTTTTCCTCTAAGAGTTTTATAGTGTCCAGTCTTACATTTAGGTCTTGAATCCATTTTGAGTTCATTTTTGTGTATGGTGTTAGGGGGTGTTCTAACTTCATTCTTTTACATATAGCTGTCCAGTTTTCCCAGCACCATTTATTGAAGAGACTGTCTTTTCTCCATTGTATATCTTTGCCTCCTTTGTCATAGATTAGTTGACCATAGGTGTGTGGGTTTATCTCTGGGCTTTCAATCTTGTTCCATTGATCTATGTTTCTGTTTTTGTGCCAGTACCATACTGTCTTGGTTACTGTAGTTTTGTAGTATAGTCTGAAGTCAGGGAGTCTGATTCCTCCAGCTCCGTTTTTTCCTTCAAGACTGCCTTGACTATTCGGGTTCTTTTGTGTCTCCATACAAACTTTAAGATATTTTGTTCTAGTTCTGTAAAAAATGCCATTGGTAATTTGATAGGGATTGCATTGAATCTGTAGATTGCTTTGAGTAGTATAGTCATTTTCACAATATTGATTCTTCCAATCCAAAAACATGGTATATCTCTCCATCTGTTTGTATCATCTTTAATTTCTTTCATCAGTGTCTTATAGTTTTCTGCATACAGGTCTTTTGTCTCCCTAGGTAGGTTTATTCCTAGGGGTTTTATTCTTTTTGTTGCAGTGGTACATGGGAGTGTTTCCTTAATTTCTCTTTCAGATTTTTCATCATTAGTATATAAGAATGCAAGAGATTTCTGTGCATTAATTTTGTATCCTGCAACTTTACCATATTCATTGATTAGCTCTAGGAGTTTTCTGGTGGCATCTTTAGGATTCTCTGTGTATAGTATCATGTCATCTGCAAACAGTGACAGCTTTACCTCTTCTTTTCCAATTTGTATTCCTTTTATTTCTTTTTCTTCTCTGATTGCTGTGGCTAGGACTTCCCAAACTATGTTGAATAATAGTGGTGAGAGTGGACATTTTTGCCTTGTTTCTGATCTTAGAGGAAATGCTTTCAGTTTTTCACCATTGAAAATGATGTTTGCTATGGTTTTGTCATATATGGTCTTTATTATGTTGAGGTAGGTTCCCTCTATGCCCACTTTCTGGAGTTTTTATCATAAACTGGTGTTGAATTTTGTCAAAAGCTTTTTCTGCATCTATTGAGATGATCAAATGGTTTTTATTCTTCAGTTTGTTAATATGGTTTATCACATCGATTGATTTGCTTATATTGAAGAATCCTTGCATTCCTGGGATAAATCCCACTTGATTATGGTATATGATCTTTTGAATGTATTTTTGGATTCTGTTTGCTATTATTTTGTTGAGGATTTTTGCATCTATATTCATCAGTGATACTGGTCTGTAATTTTATTTTTTTGTAGTAGCTTTGTCTGAGTTTGGTATCAGGGTGATGGTGGCCTCATAGAATGAGTTTGGGAGTGTTCCTTCCCCTGCAATTTTTTGGAAGAGTTTGAGAAGGATAGGTGTTAGCGCTTCTCTAAATGTTTGATAGAATTCACCTGTGAAGCCACCTGGTCCTGGACTTTTCTTTGTTGGAAGATTTTTAATCACAGTTTCAATTTCACTACTTGTCATTGGTCTGTTCAAATTTTCTATTTCTTCCTGGTTCGGTCTTGGAAGGTTATACCTTTCTAAGAATTTGTCCATTTCTTCCAGGTTGTCCATTTTATTGTCAGAGAGTTGCTTGTAGTAGTCTCTTAGGATACTTTGTATTTCTGTGGTATCTGTTGTAACTTCTCCTTTTTCATTTCTATTTTTTTAAATTGAGTCCTCTCCCTCTTTTTCTTGGTGAGTCTGGCTAATGGTTTATGAATTTTGTTTATCTTCTCAAAGAACCAGCTTTTAGTTTTATTGATCTTTGCTATTGTTTTCTTTGTTTCTATTTCATTTATTTCTGCTCTGATCTTTATGATTTCTTTCCTTCTGCTAACTTTGGGTTTTGTTTGTTCTTCTTTCTCTAGTTCCTTTAGGTGTAAGTTTAGATTGTTTATTTGAGGTTTTTCTTGTTTCTTGATGTAGGCTTGTATAGCTATAAACTTCCCTCTTAGAACAGCTTTTGCTGCATCCCATAGGTCTTGGATCATCATGTTTTCATTGTCATTTGTCTCTAGGTATTTTTTTTTTTTATTTCCTCTTTGATTTCTTCAATGATTCTTGGTTATTTAGTAACGTATTGTTTAGCTCCATGTGTTTGTGTTTTTTACGTTTTTTTCCCTGTAATTGATTTCTAATCTCCTAGCGTTGTGGTTAGAAAAGATGCTTGATATGATTTCATTTTTGTTAAATTTACTGAGGCTTGATTTGTGACCCAAGATGTGATCTATCCTAGAGAATGTTCCTTGCGCACTTGAGAAGAAATTGTAATCTGCTGTTTTTGGATAGAATGTTCTATAAATATCAATTAAATCTATCTGCTATATTGTGTCATTTAAAGCGTCTGTTTCCTTATTTATTTTCATGTTGGATGATATGTCCATTGGTATAAATGAGGTGTTAAAGTCCCCCACTAGAGGATTACTGGACTGAATGTCAATGTTATGACATAGTATGAGTGTGTTTCATGTTTGGTAATTGCAGTCATTGTTGCTTTTGTTGTGGTCATCCATTTACAGTGCTTGGTGTCAGTTTATTTATCTCTTGTAAAAATTAAATACTGTGTGTGTGTGTGTGTGTGTGTGTGTGTCAAAAAAATAACCCCCCACTATTATTGTGTTACTGTTGATTTCCTCTTTTATAGCTGTTAGCAGTTGCCTTATGTATTGAGTTGCTCCTGTGTTGGGTGCATATATATTTATAACTTTTATGTCTTCTTCTTGGATTGATCCGTTGATCATTATGTAATGTCCTTCCTTGTTTCTTGTAACAATCTTTATTTTGAAGTCTATTTTATCTGATATGAGCATTGCTACTCCAGCTTTCTTTTGATTTCCATTTACATGGAATATCTTTTTCCATCCCCTCCCTTTCAGTCTGTATGTGTCCCTAGGTCTGAATTGGGTCTCTTGTAGACAGCATATATATGGGTCTTGTTTTTGTATCCATTCAGCCAGTCTTTTGGTTGGACATTTAATCCATTCACGTTAAGGTAATTATCAATATGTATGTTCCTATGTCCATTTTCTTAATTGTTTTGGGTTTGTTTTTCTAGGTCCTTTTCTTCTCTTGTGTTTCCCACTTAGAGAAGTTCCTTTAGCATTTGTTGTAGAGTTGGTTTTATGGTGCTTAATTCTCTTAGCTTTTGCTTGTCTATAAAGTTTTTGATTTCTCCATCAAATGTGAATGAGATCCTTGCTGGGTAGAGTAATCTTGGTTGTAGGTTCTTCCCTTTCATCACTTTAAGTATATCATGCCACTCCCTTCTGGCTTGTAGAGTTTCTGCTGAGAAATCAGCTGTTAACCTTATGGGAGTTCCCTTGTGTGTAATTTGTTGTTTTTCCCTTGCTGCTTTCAATAACTTTTCTTTGTCTTTAATTTTTGCCAGTTTGATTACTATGTGTCTTGGTCTGTTTCTCTTTGGGTTTATCCTGTATGGGACTGTCTGCACTTCCTGGATTCAGGTGGCTATTTCCTTTCCCATGTTAGGGAAGGTTTCGATTATAATCTCTTCAAATATTTTCTCTGGTCCTTTCTCTCTCTCTTCTCCTTCTGGGACCCCTGTAATGAGAATGTTGTTGTGTTTAATGTTGTCCCAGAGATCTCTTAGGCTGTCTTCATTTGTTTTCATTCTTTTTTCTTTATTCTGTTCTGCAGCAGTGAACTCCACCATTCTGTCTTCCAGGTCACTTATCTGTTCTTCTGTCTCAGTTATTCTGCTATTGATTCCTTCTAGTGTAGTTTTCAATTCAGTTATTGTATTGTTCATCTCTGTTTGTTTGTTCTTTAATTCTTCTAAGTCTTTGTTAAACATTTGTTGCATCTTCTCAATCTTTGCCTCCATTCTTTTTCTGAGGTCCTGGATCATCTTCACTATCATTATTCTGAATTCTTTTTCTGGAAGGTTGCCTGTCTCCACTTCATTTAGTTGTTTTTCTGGGGTTTTATCTTGTTCCTTCATCTGGTACATAGCCCTCTGCCTTTTCAACTTGTCTGTCTTTCTGTGCATGTGGCTCTTGTTCCACAGGCTGCAGGATTGTAGTTCTTCTTGCTTCTGCTCTCAACATAGAGATCTTTATGTCCATGGTGTTAACTCTTAAGAAGCTCATAGTCTACAGTGAGTGTCTAGTGTGAAAGGCGTTCAAAAATATAAAATTTGTAAATTTGCAATTAGGATAAATGATAGGAAGCAGTTCAGGGTGAACTGAAGGCATCTATTAGGTAACACTGTACTGTTAGGGAAGGGAAGGAGCTTAGCTGAAATCAAAGAATAATTAGGTTGGTCACGTAAGGAGAGAAGGATGAGTATAGGAAGAGTGAATAAAACCTGAAAAACTCTGGGTCATCAAGGAGATGAGAATATTCAAGAGTCTAAATTTAAAAAGGAGAAGAAGATGAGGAGGGGTATACTTTCAACGTAGGGAAAGTAGGGTATGTGAGAGGCAAGTGTATTGCAAGAGAAAGGCCAAAAATAAGCATCTTAAGCTATTTGGACACATTCAGTCCTCTAATAAATGTTTATTGAGTGCCTAATATACACTAGAGATTTTTCAAGTTGTCAGAAATATAGAGCAAAAAAATGTTGCCAATATTAAGGATTTAATGTTGTAAAAGAGTTTGAGGAGAAAGAAGACAAAATTAATTTTTAATGTATCTGGGCCATGGGGATAGAACGGGCTAAGGGAGACATGGTGGATAGACTTGGGAGTACAGTTTGAATATAGGATGGCTAAGGAATGCTTTTATGATAAGGAGACATTGGAAAGATGAGAGGGAAGTAAGCATGAGGTATTTTAGAGGGGAGAACTCCAAGCAGAGGGAACCATAAATACAAATGCTCTTAGGTGGGAGCACAGATGGTGTATCCAGAACCAGCAGGTTTAGATAAGATTATTGAGAAGATCTAAGGTAAATTGGATCAGGGAAATTTACTGGAGGATGATGATGATGGTCCAGGGTGGTGTTTTATTGTGTTAGTTTTTATATTTTGTTCTTGTTTAGGATGGGCAGTATTAAAGCATGTTGTGTAGAGATGGGGATAAAGTAGGAAAGGGGAAAATATTAAGTTTCAGGAGGAGGAAATATTGGCTGGAGTAAAGTCTTTGAGCAGGCAAGAGATTATACCAAGGTAAGGGACAGAGGCTGGACTTAAATAAGAGCATAGAGGAAAGTCAGAGTATTTTATAGGAAAGAGACAGGGAGGATGGCAGACATGGTGTTGGAAGCACAGGGGAGATTTTGTTTGCGTGTTTGTTTAATTGGTTCTGTTTTCTCAGTGAAACGGGAAGCAGGCCATCAGCTAAGAATGAGGAGGGCAAGGCGGATTTGGGTGTCTGAGGAGAGAAGAAAAGAAGTAAAATCCTTAACTCAAAGAGGGAAAGAGATTATGGAAATGCAGGGAAATGTAGTAAAGTTTGATGGTCTGGCAGTTAAGGTAAGTCTTGTCATTATAGATAATCTGTTTGATCTCCAGCCATGCTCAGCTCTCTGGTTATAGGCATTAAGTTAATGGAGAGTTGGGTTGATTAGGTTTAGATTTTTTTTGTTGAGTGGGCTAATTCTGAGAGAGAGAAGGGCAAGGGAGTGATTCTAGTATTGACTTATTAATAACAAGGATAATCTAGGTAAGAATCTAAATAAGAAGAGAAATGGACTCTAAGAGAGAGGATGAGAATGATGGAAAGATTGGAGAGTTGTTCCAGACTATCTAAGAGAATTGTTCAAGTCACTGTACAAAAGCAGGTCTTTCTAAACTTTTCAAAGTACTGTGGCAGATAGGTTATAATGCTCATAAGAAGTAACTGATCTGGGGGCTATAGCTCCTCATAGCTAACCAGGCCTTCTAGAGCACTAGGAAGATCAACATTGCCACACATTTATATTTTTATTTACCGCCCTTTTGTGTACCATCCATTTTAAAAGCTGTATATGAAAGGAGGTTATGGTAGACAAGGAATGGACATTTAAACTGACATTATGGGAGAGTCTGACCTTCATTGTTAGGGTAAAGCCTTGTCATTTATAGATTTTTTTAACCAAAGGAGTTCAAAATAGATTTGGCTTTAGGGTAGAAAATGGATTTTCAGGAGGCAAAGGTAACATAGAGAGGTTATTCAAATAGTCAAATAGGAAATTATTGTGGCTTTTATTAAGTTGGGAGAAATGGAAGACTTGTGAGAAATAATTGGACTCAATCTAGTCATAGGATAATATTAATTAAATTTGACAATTGACAGGATATAGAATCAAAAAGAGATGGAGGAATCAAGGTTGATACCTCAAATTTCTGGCCTGATTATCTACATGGGTGCAGAGCCAACTGCTGACTGAAATCTGGGAAATTAAGTTTTGGGGAAAAATCATTGTAATTTGGGACATGCAAAAAAATATTGAACAGGTGGTAAAGATTATGGGTTCAGGGAAAAGATCAAAGATGGAGGTAAACATTTGAGAATAATCTGTATATATATTGCATATAAAATGAATGCCTGTATACCTCACAAAGTCATTGGTTACCCGTGGGGATTTGTTCATTTACATGAGTGTATTTCTTGTAAATTAAGCTAAATACAACATAGTTATATATTGAAAACATTTAAAAATAGAGAGTAAGCAACCCTGGATTCTCTACAGTGTGTTCATCAGGCCTGTGATAAGACAATGATGGTTTCTAGTTGCCTAGTAGAGTTACTGTCAACAATAGGACATGCAAAAAACAGTGAATCTTTGAAATTCCTTGGATTTAAATATATTTAAATAATATGGCATTCCATTTTCCTAATCTCTACAAGTATATTATTCATTTAATTTAATTAAACTTAATTGAATTACACTGAGTGTCTTGGCATAGTTTTTCTTCTTCTAGTTTTTTTTTTTTTTTTTTTTTTTTTTTTTACGGCTTCTTATACATTTCTGAACATATTAGGGCTAAATTTCTTCCTTTGCATGCAGTGGATTGCCAACTATAATTTAAAAGATTTTAATGGGACATCCTGCATGAGTTCAGAGCTCCACGCACAGAGGCAAGACAGATAGTCATTCAGGGGACATTTTAGGTTTATACTGCACCCATAGAATCCAAATATTCTGGATCTTCAACATAAAAAGGTGGGGATGGGAACAGCCGCTCTGAGGTTTTATTTTTATCTTGCATGTAGGTTATTGAATACTAATTTTCTTGTTTCTCAGATGCCATTCCTCCTTACTTGTTGAGGCCCATATTGTATTTAGATTTAACCAAGATTAAAGCAGGAACAATTATTAAGAATTTATACTTTTAAGTGCCACCTCCCCCCATGATCAATAAAGAACCATTATTTGTCTCTTAAATGTTCATCATATTTTTGAATTTGAAATATATATATCATATGTATATGAAACATGACATTATTTTTAAGAATCCACCTTAAGGTGGATATATCATAATTTATTTGGTCAATCTCATTCAGGCATTTCACATTTTTTCTAGTTATAAAGAATGTAGTAATTTAAGTCTATATATTTGTCTAAGCATGCACTTTGGCCATGCCTCATAAATGTTAATATGAGGTATTCTTATTGGCTTTATAATATAAATAATAAATATAAATATGTAATATATAAATAATTGTACTTTTGATTTTCTTGTTAGTTCAAATGAATCCTTTAATGATATTGAAAATTTGGATATTCCCTAATTATTATCTTCATAAACAGTGCTGCAACAAACACCTTTGGTATAATTTTTATGTATTTGTTTCATTATCATTTTTTTCTACCAGTTATGGGATTTTTGTTTTAGTGTGAATGTATGATTTTACTGCCTTTTAAAACAGTTAAAGGATTATGTCAATTAATATACCCACTAGATCTGTATGTGTGTGTGCATGTATATGCATATGTGTGAGAGAGAGATTGCCATTTGATTAACAACCGTCCTTGATTTATATCACAGACAAATGATAATCCGAATCCTTCACCCTGCCTGCTTCCCTAGCATCATCTTGGGAAACTCTCCCTTATCACTAAATGCTGAACAAGTTTCAGGGCCTTCATTCATGGTGTTTCTTCCACCTGGAATGTTCTCCTTTGCTCTTTATATCCTGGATCTTTCTTATTCTTCAGTTCTTTGCTTAAATTGAATCTCAAAGAGTAGGAACCTGGTTTGCTCTTTCAGGTACCTGCTCCTCCAAATCACTTTTCTTTCTCACAGCCCCCTTCCACTGCATTCATCACAGTTCACAAAATTTAATCATATATTTGTTAGGACTTGCTTTTTTTCTCTTTCATTCCCTCGGTTTACAATTCCATTAAGGCTGAGAGATCTTGTCCTTTTCATTCATCACTGTGCATTCAGATCTGAGTATGGTGTCTAGAATTAATAGGGTTAGGTGAATGTTTGCTGAATTGATGGGCAAATGAATGAGTGAAGGAATGACTAGAGGTAGGAGACTCTTTAATTTTCCTTTTCACTGAATGACTAAAGGAAACTAAATACATGTAACTAATAATACTTCAAAATTCATTGTAGTTACAAGTTTTATTTTTTTTTAGGTTAGTCAATAAATTATATAATTAAGAGACATCCATATGAAACACAATTTAAACAAGTAATCACCAGCTCAGTGATAGGGTAGTATTTTTTCAATTCATCTTGTCATTGACTTGTTTATTGGCATCACACCAGAGAAGAAACGGACTAATATTTCACTATTAGAAAACCTACCACACAATGAAAATATTTAGTCAATCTAGTAAACATTTCTCAAACGATGTTTAAGGGAAATGATTGTGTTTTCATAGCAATATTGAAATTTCCAAGTAATTGCAACTGCAGTAAAAAATTGATTGCTAATGAACTGTGTTTGAGATCTAAGTAATGTACAAACGTTTTTTAGACGGAAGATCTTTTAATGTTACCTACTATTAACTCTATTCTTAAACAAATGTAATTTTAAACTATTTTAATTCATTTTTTCCCTGAAGTTTTTTTTTTTTTTCTGAAGTTTCGCTGGTCCTTTACTATTATCATATAGTGCTATTAAAGGGTATAATTTTGCCATTGTCACTTATAAAAGTCAGCCTTATTAGAGTAGTCTGAATGACTTTCTTTTTCATTTAGAATTGTAGCCAATTCATCTCCACATGTCACCATAACAGTCACATTTAAACCCTAAAGAATTTGACAGTTATTCATTTCACAGTTCTCAGACATCACTTGTGTTTCCTCTCCTCTTCTTTCTTTCTCTTCTCTTCTGTTCTGCCTTTCATCTAAAGGAGACACAACCATGAGTTTGAACAAAGTGGTGTTTCTATCCTTAAATAGCTAATAGTTACCTTCAGGTGACCTTCAGAGGTGTCCTGTTTACCACCCATTTTGTGGGTGCTCAGGTTCCAGATCAACTTCATAGGAAATACACATCCACTTTTAATGACAGGGTCCAGGTTGTTCTGATGAATGTCTGTCCCCTAGCCCTGATTGACACCAGCAGGCTGTGGAGGATGACAAATTGTCAGACAACAGATCAATTTGTTTTCTCCATTAAGTAATGAGGAATGAAAGGGCAGAGGCTTGGGCGGGGGGCGGGGGGGGCTTTCTGTGATTACCTGGAGGCCTACTAAAGATGTTTGTAAATCAAGCATGTCAGCAGTCTGCATATGCTTATTATACATGCAGTAGTGTGCGTGTTTGAGTGATGAGAATCGAATACTCAACAGATAGCTTCAACAATAAAACCACAAATAAAGACGATGAGGAGAAAGGTATTGAACTAGCTGTGAATGTAAAACTTAGTATCCCCAGGGGATGGTAAGAATATGCTGAGTAGAGAGACAGAAAGTATTAATAAAACGGCCTGAATTGTAGACATTTGAAGAATAGGAAACTGCGTTAATTATTACTTATTACCCTTTTTTTGCAAGTGGTTTTTTGTTGACAATGAGAATTTATGGAATAGCTTGAATTATAAAACATGTCATAGGGTATACTTCACAGAGGCTGTGCCTTGGAATTTTCAGGAGATATGTATTTTATCCAGTTTTGTCAATTCAAAATTCCAAATAGAGACCTATAAAAAATCTATAGCTTTCAGGGAAATGATAGATATTTTCTATTTTCCTAGACTCAACAAGCTAGAATTTATCTGCCATTTTTTGGTTATATTATGTGCTTGTAAAACAGTAAGAATAAAAGTTTGGGACTTAGGATGGACCCATACTGATGCTATGATTATTCGGTGACCTTAGAACCTGCCTTCCAGAATGGGTATATAGTACCTTAGGAATGTTTTTGTTTGTTCTCTTGATTTCACAGTAAACACAGTGTAGTTGGTTTAACCAAAAAGAGACATTTCTTAGCAAGACAGAATGAACATCTCTAACTCTCTAAGGAACAGGATACAATTAAGCCATAGAGACAGATTTTCGCGTGGTACATAGGAAAATCCATCCATCCATCAATCTCTCTCTCATTTGCATTATTCCTCCATACAACCCCTTCTGCTCTCTTCATACAGACCATATATATACTTCTTTTATTTTTTACATCTTTATTGGAGTATAATTGCTTTACAATGGTGTGTTAGTTTCTGCTTTATAACAAAGTGAATCACCTATACATATACATATATCCCCATATCTCCTCCCTCTTGCATCTTCCTCCTACCCTTCCTATCCCACCCCTCTAGGTGGTCACAAATAGATGCTTTCCATATTTCACTTAAAAAAATCTTCCCTCTTTAAATATGAGTCACATAAAAGGAATTATTAAGTCTGCATTCCAAATCTCCAAACCAAACATTGGTTAGCCCAACTTAGGTCAGATGCACATCCAGTTGTGGCCGAAAAAAGTGAAAAGCCAAGTATTCTGAGTATACCTGTGACGATGCAGACAGAGGGTAAGGCTGTTTACAGAGAATGGAAGACATTTGCTTCCAAAGGAGGATCTCTTGACAGTCAAAACAATAAATTTCTACTATAAAGGATGTTTCTGAAAAATTCCAGTGCAAGGAATAATTGTGCATGGAACCTTATTTCCCATAGACTTTTAGTACAAGATTGTTGGTGCCTCTGGGAAAAATTATCACCCCTAAAACAAATACAGACATATTTGAGTTTGTAACAAATTTTTAATTACCAGAAAATTTAAGGACCAAAACATTTATTTTCATTGAATACTTACAAGGACTTACCTTATTAACTGCAAATGAGAAAATGTCAGTGTATAAAGAACTTAGGTCTTAAAGGCTTATAATAGTTGCCACTGGTGTTTGGAAATGATGCAGGTTAGTCTACACTAATGGCAACACAGGTTAAAAAAAAATAACAAAAGCAGTAGTCCTTTGAAATTACAAGTTTAGACTAGAGATTATCTAGTATAAATTTCCTACACTCCACAGGAATTTTTCCTGCTGTGCTTTTCTCTGTCCCTCCACACAGACATCTCTGTGACCTGAACCAAATGCCAGGATTCCCAGATAGTCTACTTGTTCTGCCCACATAAGGCCATCCCCCAAAACTGAACCAAATAAATGTTTTAGACTTCATGTTCTCACAGTCCTTCTGTCTTTGTTAGAGAAACTGGTATGAGGGAATATTAAATTCTAAGTTTAGAATGAGATGAAAGGGCTTCCCTGGTGGCGCAGTGGTTGAGAGTCCGCCTGCCAATGCAGGGGACATGGGTTCATGCCCTGGTCCGGGAGGATCCCACATGCTGCGGAGCAGCTGGGCCCTTGAGCCATGGCTGCTGAGCCTGTGCGTCCGGAACCTGTGCTCCACAATGGGAGAGGCCACAACAGTGAGAGGCCCACATACCGCAAAAAAAAAAAAAAAAAAATAGAATGCGATGAAAAATAATAGATATCATATGCCAAAATGAGTTGAGGGAAGGAAATCTTGTAAAATAAGCAAAAAAAGGATGTACTAAAACCTCATCACATGTCTAAGTTCTCTTTCACACTAAGGATTTAAAATTGTTCATGTGAAGATTCAAGAGAATTTAAGATTATTTTTAAAAAAACAGCCTTGAATCATAAAAAGACAAGAGATAGGTGTTAGTAGTGAGGATGTGGAGAAAGGTAACTCTTGTTCACTGTTGATGGGAATGTAAATTGGTGTAGTCACTATGGAAAACAGTACAGAAGTTCCTCAGAAATTAAAAATACTATATGATCCAGCTATTCCACTTCTGGGTATATAGCCAAAGGAACTGAAAACAGGATCTTAAAGAGATAACTTCACCCCCATATTCACTGAAGCATTGTTCAGCATAGCCAAGATAGGAAACAACCTGAACGCCCATCAGTGGATGAATGGATAAAGATGATGTGGTGTACATAAACACACACCCCCACACACACACCCACACACACACACACACACACAGGAATATTATTCGCCTATGAGAAAGAAGGAAATCCTGCCGTTTGCAACATCTCATATGAAACTTGAGGACATTATGCTAAGTGAAATTAGAGAAAGACAAATACTGTTTATTAGTTTATATGTGGAATCTAAAAACGCCAAATTGAGAGAAACAGAGAGTGAAGTGGTGGTTATCAGGGATGAGGGAAATGGGGGGATATTTATTAAAGGATACAGTCATTAATTTATAAGATTAACAAATTCAGGGAATCTCATGCACAGCAGGGTGATTATACCTAATAACACTGTGTTATGTACTTGAAAATTGCTAAGAGAATAGTTCACTAAATGTTCTCTCAAAAAGAAATGGTAATTATGTGATGGGACAGAGACATTAGCTAATGATATAGTGGAAATAATTTGGCATTAAATGTATTGTATCAAATCAACAGGTTGTACACCTTAAACTTACATAATGTTATATGTCAATTATATCTTAATAAAGCTAGATAATTGTTTTCAAAAGAAAGAAAGAGCTGAGCCTTGGATATCTTTATCCCTTCTCCTGAGAGCAAGAGTTTTAAGGTTGCTTTCTATGTCATCTGAAGTCAAGAGAGAATATTTCCCAAGAACCAGATATGGGCCACCTGTCTGAAAGAATTCACATGGAACCCTAGAGAATAAGTAGTCCAGGAGAAGCTGTTAGGGGTGATGGAACCTCTAAAGGGTCTGACTGAATAAGCAAAAGTCAGGGCTGAGGAAGAGGGCCAGCTGTAGGAAAATCCATCACTCTCAGCATAGGAAGTACAGTTAGAGTTTTTCGGTAGTCGCCACAGCACACATACACACACATACACCTTAAAAGGGAGAAAGGGAGTCAGCTTTAAATCAGCCAGGTGTAGAATGCAGAAGATCAGCAGACAGCAATGAACAGTCAAGTGAAAATAGCCTAGCTCTGTTTATCTTTTACTACCCAAGCCCTTTTCATCATCAGATGAGTGGGGTAGGATGTAATCAAGAAAGTGGAAGCCTATCTTCTAGAGACTTCTCAAGCGGCTTCAGGTGTAGCTGGGGCAAAGGGGAGTAACTATAACTTACAATTGTATTGAAAGTGTTGACTCTTTCTTTACACTGGACATTTAATTACTGAATTATACAAGTAATTGGTGACAGAGTGACTGTAAGGCTTTCTATTACTTAAAACTAATCAGAGAAATAATGGCTTTGCCAGAGTTTTCATCCAGGAGTATGGAAAATTTCCATCTGAATAGCATCTAAAAGAATAGTGAGAGACAAAGTAAGTTTGCTTTGTCTTAGTCACCATGAATCATACTAGATACTAAAAAATCCCAATTGCTGCTAACATTTAATGTAATATCTGTGAAACTTGTGGTATTCATTTATTCAACAATTACCTGCTCTGTATGCTGTGTGATGATTACATTCCTAAGTATTGGGGATATAACATGAACTTAACAGAAATGATCTTTCATGGGTTATTAATGGAGCTTTCAGTATAGTGGTAGAGAAAAATAGACATAATATTGCATGATAGCAGAGGTATAGTGCTATAGGTGTGCTCTAAGAGCTATGGGGATGCTTAGCAGTAGAACCTAATTTGGACCTGAAGAATGAGAAAAGGGATCCCAAATTAAGTTGTATCTAGATAGAGATTTGAAGGCCACGTAGACAGTAGCCTGCTGGGCAGGCTGAGGAAGAATTTTCAGACAGAAAGACTACTTCTGAAGCTGAGAGAGAATAGGAGAGCATGGGTCATACAAAGTCTTAGAAATTGAGTGGGAGTATGAATCCTATTTTTTAAAAATAGAAATTTAGCATGATTCTGGAGAGAATTTTTAAAAATAGGGCTGGAGAGAGAAAGTCTGGATGACAAAAGTCATATAAAAGGTGCTAGCCAAATATGACTTCATTTTAAGGACAATCAGCAGTCACTAAAGGATTTTCAATAGGGAATATATTTGCATATGAAAAAAGAATTTTCTGAAAATATCAGTGGACATTTTTGGCACCAGTGGGTGTTAAGGGAGTTATTACAGATGGGCAAAGAGTGTTGTGCCCACACATATTAATAATTTAAACATACATATTGCAACCCTACTGTCAAGAGAATTACAGATATTTTATTTAATCCTATTTTGCCAGGATGAAATTTAACTTTTGTTCTTAGGGTGGCTCAAAAGTTCGTTCAGTTAGTGAGTACATTGTTCAGTAAAATTCTTGGTGAAAATGAAAAATGTGTCTTTTATTTTTACTTGAAACCAAATGAACCTTTTGGCCAACCTAATATCTTCACTTTAGAGGTAAGAACACTGAATTACAGAGTGGTAAATATGTAGTCCATGATTATACACCTAGAAGGTGGTGGAGCAGGAAATAAAGCCAAATCTCTAACTCCAAAATCTAGATCATTCTGTTACCTACTGCCATAATTCTAGCTAAGTGTGAGGAGAAGCTGAATCATTTAACCGAAGGGTAGTTGATCCAGATTTCAAATTCAAGTGAACATGTGTCATTTTTATTAAGCCAAGATCACTTGCTTTTAGCATCCAAGAGTTCTTGCATTATTTTTAGTTTTATAGGCATGAACTTATAACTACAGTCTGCTTTTTCTCCTCAGTTGTAAAATTATTCCCATTTACCCGCTATGATGTCCATGTTTTTGTGTGGTTAAGAATCTGCAAATTCTCTTCTCTCTAACAATGTATATTCGGGCAATCTTCAAGGCCTTTCTGGTGCAGTTCTAGTTCTGGGACCCAGTGGTTTTATTGGAGTACTCCAACAGTGACATTATACTGCAGGCCTGTACATTAGAATGATGTATCGTAGTAATTCTAGCGCAGTTATTCCAGGATGATTTAGATTGTAATCCTAAAGCATTATCTAGATATAACACCAAAGCAATCTCTGAGGAAATTTTGTTCATTTCAGCCAGGGAAAGGAAAATCCTATCTCTGGTTCGTGCATGCATTATTAAATATGTACTTAAAGGGGTAGCAGTCCTTTTAATTGGGAACAGCTCTTTGTTTAAATTGGTAAAAATGACAAATGACCTAAAGTTTGTAGTATCTGGAGCCAAGGGAAACAAAAGAAAAGGAAGCAAAGGATGCAAGCTCGGCCTAGAACTGAGCTGTCTCTCCATAAGAGTGGAGAAAAAAATATATATTCTAGCAATTGTTTGACAGAGCTACCAATTAGTGTCCAACTCCATAGAAGAGATCATAAACTTGAAGGGAATTCTGCGCAATTAAGGGATGTAAACATAGGCACTTTTAGAAAACACAACTCAAAGAAAATAATGTGTCAGGCCCTTATAAGTGACTGAACGTGCTATTAAAGCAGATAAAAAACCTAGTGGAGCAGTACTTGCTTGTATTAAGATGGAAACACCTACAGTCCCCAGATTTTAGTACTTACAGTTTCATCTTGGTGATGTTTTATTTTATCATAGTTTAACCAGATTTTAGTAGAATACAAGGCAGGAAGCAGCTTCTGTTTCATACTCCGATGCTTCTGAGATTATCCTGTCATTCTCACAGCTTTCTGTTTTCTTCAGAATGACAGGTGCAAAAAAAGAGTAGTAAATCAATAAAATACAAATAAACAATTTAGAACATCCAGACCCCCAAAGCCACAGAAATTAGATGGTTGTTTTACTTTTGTGGTACAGATGCAGGCTGAAGACCTGTCTGTAGAGTCACAGTCTTTGCAAAGTCTGAGCCACTTTCAGGTACATAGGATAATCTGCAAGGGTGGTTTTCCCATCTTTTTATTAGAAAAATTCTAAAAATTCAGAAAAAATTAAAGAAAAGCACTATAGACATCCCTATAGAGCCCACCTAAGCAATAACAATAGTTAGAATGGGGTTTTTTAATTTATTTATTTTGGGCTGTGTTGGGTCTTCATTGCTGCGCGCGGGCTTTCTCTAGTTGCGGTGAGCGGAGGATACTCTTTGTTGCGGTGCGCGGGCTTCTCATTGCGGTGGCTTCTCTTGTTGCGGAGCACAGGCTCTAGGCACGCAGGCTTCAGTAGTTGTGGCTTGTGGGCTCTAGAGCACAGGCTCAGTAGTTGTGGCACACGGGCTTAGTTGCTCCGTGGCATGTGGGATCTTCCCGGACCAGGGCTCAAACCTGCATCCCCTGCATTGGCAGGCAGATTCTTAACTACAGCGCCACCAGGGAAGCCCCAATAGTTAGAATTTGTATCTATTTGCTTTATTTGTATGTGTACACACACACACACACACACACACACAGCTGTAGTTGTTTTTGTTGCTGAACTATTTGAAAAGGAATTGCAGACATAAGTACACTTTGTCTCTAAATCCTTCAGCATGCATGTCCTAAGGAAAAGGACTTTCTCCTATCTAATTAATTATGGATAAGACATATAATTATCACAACGGAGAAAATTAACAAGTATATAGTATAGCCTAATATCTACAAAATATTCACATTTTCTCAATTATCTTTCATTTATTTTCCAAACCAGAATCCATTCAAGGTCCACATATTACATTTTTACTTAATAAATTTTAGTTTCTAGAGCAGTCTTAGGTTCATAGCAAAATTGAACAGAAAGTACAGGGAGTCTCCAACATATATTTAAAAAAAAATTTTCCCTTATTCCTTTTAATCTAAAATGTACTCCCCCTTTTTTAAAATGCCATTGCCTTTTAAAGAAACCAAGGTATTTTAGAATGCCCCACAGTCTGGATTTGTCTGGTTTCCAGTGGTATCATGTAATATGTAACCCTATCCATCTTTATTTTCTGTAAGCAGAAAAAATAGCTCTAAAGGCTTGGTTATTTTCAAGTTAAACTTTTT